>NC_056726.1:1459964865-1460087365 GCF_019279795.1 Protopterus annectens
ATAATAAAAAACATACACACCCATAAGGCTGTAGCTTTAAAGTAACAAAACAATGTAAATATTGGTAGCTAGGGCTTTCTGAAGGAGGACTTCTAGTAAAGATGCGGTTTACAGTAAGGAGTAAAAGAAAAACACTTTATGATTACAATGTGCAAGAGATTTTTCATAACATAGGGACAATACTATACAAGCAATCCCAGGGAATAGAAGATGCTAGCCATATACACCTTTTAGTAGACACACTTAAAAAGTTCTTGCCACCCTTTATGAGCATTTAATAGCATTCACCTCCCAAATCAAGCTAGACCATATGTGATAAGCCTGGGGTAAATTTCTGCCTAGACATCTTATCACCATGTCTAGCCTTAAAGACAGATGAAGTTGTGCTTGACCTGTAAAGGTAATGTTCTGTAGGATGGGTATATGTCGAGTTAGGAATTCTGTTCCTGCAGTGAGGCTTGTCTGTTTGCTGCTGTTGTAGATTTAGATCCACAGTACAGGTGTTCATGGGGTGACTTTGTAGGGTCTGTTTGTAGGGCCACTTGTTTAATGAAGAAATAGAAAGTCATATAGGATTGGGTCTTTCATGGCTGAAAAGTGAGACACGGGTAACATCAGAGCAGTTGTGTTAATCTATCAGGTAAGTTTTCATGGTTAAAATCTTTGAGACTTTACCAGCTGATCAGTATGCTTGGATCTGTACATATGAAAGAGGACACTGTATTCAAAGATGGGTTTCATAATGAAGGGTACAGTGGGAAGATGACATCTTTGGCTCTTGAAGATATTCTTTTGAAAATTAACTAGACCAAACAGAAGGATTTTCTGACTATGGTGGAAAGAAAGTTGCCTGTGTAAGTCCACGGTTCTCTTATGACCATATCTTTCTGAAGAGGAGTTCAGTTTATAACCTATCTGCTGGAGTCACATTTTTTGCTGAAAACTAATATGTTGTACTTTTTTGCATTTACCTTTAGACCATTTTCAGAACTCCAGGTATGTGCGTATTCCAGTAGATGAATAACAATGTCCAGTTCGTAGCCATCAGCAAACTTGGTTTACCACACTCCTGGGATATTGGCTTGGACATCTGCAAAATAAAAGCCAAACAGGAGAGGCACAGAACAGACCCCTTTAATATCCCACCAGTTACAATTTTACATTCAGAGACGGTACAAGCACCTTTCACCACTTGGTATCTATTGGATAGCAAATTTAAAATCTAACAGACAATGTACGGGATTACATTAAGTCTCTCTAATTTACAAAGCCTTGGACTTATCAAGATAAGCAATGAGTACAGGGTGACCACCGCTCATAGCCTCTGTCACCTTTTCAAAGAAGTTTACTAGGGTCAGGAGTCAGGACCGGCCCTTCATAAAAAAAAAAAAAAACAGACAATTTGAGGACTAGATCATTTAGGCTGCCTATGTCTACATAAATGAGTTATACTAAAATACATTCCATGGTTTTGCATATAATGCTGATTACTCTGATGGGTATATAATTACCTGGATCTGTAGAAAGGCAACCCTTGTGTAGGTGATTCACATTAGCTCTTCTCCAGGTATTGAGCAGAAACCCTTAAGAAGGAAGAAACTGTCAATGTTTTCAGTGTTAATCAGTAAAGGAAAAAAATTGCTTATGTTTACTTCATGATAAATGATAAAAAGTTGATATGAACATTGATACAGGAATACGTGTGTCTGTTATGACTGAGAATATTCATTGTTTTCCTAAGAATGCAGCATAAGCTTCAACATCTAAATGTAAATGCTTACAGGAGACAGAGAGAAGACAGGGAGAGAGAGAGAATTATCAGTACTACATCAGATTGTGTCTGCCATTTGCTACAAAAATCAAAAGGGACAGTAGCCATTAGTTGTGGTTAAAGGGCACTGCCCAGTTTTGCATGGAAGACGTTGGTTAAAGAAATGTGTGTTTAACTAGAAACTGATAAAGTCTGTGAGATGGTTAAATGGGTTGGTGAGGTGCTGGGGTAGAGCACTGCGCTCCCAAATAAAGGTTTGTGAATTTGAGGCCTGCAGGCCCAAACTATTAGGGATGGTTGATATAATTGTTGAGATCTTAACCTCACAGATGCAAGATACAGGATTTGATTCTGATCTCTGGTTATTGGCTATGCGTGTAAAGATGCAGGATTTCATTCTGATCTCTGGTTATTGGCTGTGCGTGTAAAGATACAGGATTTGATTCTGATCTCTGGTTATTGGCTGTGCGTGTAAAGATGCAGGGTTTGATTCTGATCTCTGGTTATTGGCTGTGCGTGTAATAGTCTGCATGCTGATAGCCTAGTCATCATCATCATCATTAACCCCCTTTTTCCTGTTTTTGCAATGGTGTTGGGGTACTGTGTTAACTGTCACCATCTCTCTCAATTCATGGCACACTCCTGCTTTCTTTGACACTCATGCCTGACTGTCACAGATCTCTCACACAATCCAGCCACCTCTTTGCTGGGCATCCTCATTTCCTTTAACCTTCATCTTGTTTGTCCCAAATCTTCTTCACCTGATTGTATTCTGCTTTTCTGCACTTCTCTGAACCATTGCAATTGGTTCTCTTTGATCTTTTCTGCAATTGGAGCTATTTTGGCTCACTTCTTTATGTGTCTCACAGTGTGCATCTTACCACCCTTATCGGGCACTTCATTTCCATCATCTCTAGCCACCTGCTCTGCTTTTACCACCCATGTTTCTGTACCATACAGTAGTACTGGTCACACCACTGTCTTGCACACCTTATTTTTCAGCTTCTTTGGAATTCCTCTGTCATTCACTACACCTGAGAATCTATGCCAGTTGGCTGCAGTCCCTCTGATTCTAGCTTTGACCTCTTCATTCAGACTTCCCTTCTCCTCAACTACCCATCCCAAATGCTTGAAGCTATTAGCCTGTTCCACTGTCTTCCTTCTATCTCAATTCTTAGCAATTTACTGCCATTACCACTGTCTTATCTGTGTTTAGTTTCATCCCATGTGCCTTCAGTTTTGCATTCCATTCCCTTATCCTTTACTGAAGTTCTTGCACAGTGTCTGCCTGTAATGCCACATCATCTGCATACAGCAATTTTGTTGCTCTGTCCCCTCCGACCTGTTTTAGAGATGAACCCTGGCGCACACCCATTCCCACTGAGAACACTACCATGACGATCACTGTTCATACTTGAGTCTTTGGAACAATGTACATAGCCTGCACTAATTCTATCAATGCTTCTGGGACTTCAAACTATGGCAGTACTACCCAAATCTGCTTTCTTGGGACCTTGTCATATGTTTTCTCCAAGTCTAGGTGCCCAGTTGGACTCTTTCCTTATCTCTAGGTTCTTCTCAACTATCTATCTGACTGCAAACATCAGGATTGTTGTGCTGCATCCTGATCTGAATCCGAAATGCTCATCTCCCATCTTGCATTCTACTGCTTTGCATATCCATTTATCAATCACCCTCTGTACTGGCCACAGTTGTGGATGTCCCTTTTTTTCTTGTACTCAGGCACAATTGTGCTTATTCTCCAGTCATCTGGGATATGTCCTTCTCTCTAAACTGCTATGCGTACATTAGGGGTCATTTCTCCACATGTCTCCAATGCCTTATTCTTTGCTATTGCAACTCCTTTCTTAGCTTCTTTGTTAGCCAACCAGTACTGGCCTGGTCTTCTATCTCTCTTTTTCCTGAACTCTTTCTTTCTTTTGATAACTTGCATTCCATCACCAGCTTTCCTTATATACCTTATTTCTATACCTGTCAGGTCCTGCCATTCTTGTTCAACTCTACCTATTTCATTCTCTGGGTTACTAGAGCCCTAAGTAGCTCCTTGAACTTTTGTGCTTTCTCTCCAGTCAATGTTCACTGGGGATGTCTTTGCAATCATTGATTCTACCCGGGGCTTCTCTCCTAACTAGTAGGAAGTATACCTTGAGTTGCATGTTGGCCACGCAATCTTGTGTCTTTCTCTGAACCATGTGCACAAGTCTGGAATGGCTTCGCCTTCTTTATTCCTGTTCTTTATTCATGTGTCCCTATGCAGTCCTCATATCTGTCCCAAAATGTACATTCAAGGATCCTAAGCCAAGTATGTCCAGTCCAGTATCTTCATTGCCATCCACTTCCAAAGTAGCAGTTCTCAGATTGTGTTCATCCAGCTGGGCAATAGCCAGCCAGCTTATTGACCCAGGGCTGGGGCACATAGACACTGGCTAATAGAGGCACGCACATGTACACTGGCAATACCCATGTCCATTTGGCAACATCTAGAGCCATACTTACACCATCAAGTAGTGCCACAGCACACATCTGTGTAAAGATACTGCACACCACAGTAGATGCCCAAAGCAGTTGGTCAACTCTTCCCCCTATAGGGTACTACCCAAAGCAGTTGGTCAACTCTTCCCCTATAGGGTACTACCCAAAGCAGTTGGTCAACTCTTCCCCTATAGGGCACTGCCCAAAGCAGTTGGGCAACTCTTCCCCCCTATAGGACACCACGTAGAGTCTGTGTGGTTGTGCACAGCTCCATTGGTGAGTTTGAGATAGAAGCACCCAACATGTTTTTCAGAGTTGGGGGGAGCCCCACAGAAACACAGGGAGAACATGCAAACTTCAAAGAGACATTGGCAAAGGTCAGGATCAAACCTTGTACATTGTACATAGGAGGTCAAGTACCTTAAACATTATGATAACTAGTCTCACTGATAGCCTAGTGTCTCCTTACAAATGTACTGATACAAAACCATTTTCAGATAATTACCTTAGGCAAGTCAAAAACTGAAGAGGAGGACATTGTACATTACACAGCTAGCAGTGTATTAAAACATGTGCATGCATTGTGCAATAAATGAGCCAGGTTCTGCACTACCCCATACATAATGATCACCAGTGATGTTTCAAAAGTCAATCTTTCCAAAAAGTCTAAATCATTTGAAGCTACTGCTGTTTGGCAGATATTTGGGTATAATTACTGAGCACAAAAGGTAGTGGATGTAGCCAGAACAGTTGATATTCAGAGAAATATGAAGGTAAGAAGGGATATAATTGAAGGTCAAGGCATAGCTGCAGGCTTAGAGAAATGGGATAAGAAGAACAATTACTTAGATATAGCTCGACTTGGTTCATAAAATGGTAGAACAATAAATGACTGAAAGAAGTAAAATAATCACAGAGATTTGGATAATTACACAGAATGCTTTGAACTTATGTCTGTTTTCTTGAAAAGGAATAAAGTAATAGTCTCAAGCAAAAGAGTAGCTAGGCCATTTGGAGCTCAGGATGAGACCGTCATTTGTCCACCCCCCCCCAATGGACCTACCTAAAGAGAAAAAAAGACATATTATTCTAGCAACTTCCTCATGTTTACAACAGCCACCAATAGTTTAAACTTTGTCCTGATGTGATTCCCCACATTGGAAGCTACTGCTTCAAAGAATGCATATTAGTGCAAAAGACATTTTCTAGCAACTTTCTATGTTTATAGCAGCAATATTTAAAATGTTGTCCCTGATCTGATCCCCCACCACCAAGATCTTCAAGTTGTCTCTAAATATGACAGACATTTGGGTTCCAGACAACAGAATTCATTCTTTAGAAAATATGTAGTAGTGCAAAAAGCATTATTCTAGCAACTTTCTACGTCTCTTACCGCAACCAGTAATTTAAACTTTGTCTATGATGTGTTGCCCCCCCCTCCAACTTGCAAGTCACTAAATGGCAGACATTTGTGTTTCAGACTTCATATCCTGGCTTCAGATAATGTGTATTAGTGCAAAACACATCATTCTTGCAACCTTTTATGTTTATGCCAACAATATTTTAAACTTTGTCCCTGATCTGATACCAAACCACCAACATTTGGGATGCCTTTAAAACACCTCCCTGCTACTAGCCCTCCTCCTTCACACTCTCCAAAAAATGGTTCCTTCTACCACCAGCAGTGCCTAGATCTTGCTCATCAAACCAGACCACTTCCACAGCAAAGGAATTCCTTAGCTCTCTAAGTCATATGGTTTCATCCATCCTTATGGTTCTTTCAACCAGACTAAAATGAGGAAAAATAGTTCCTCAAATCTGTTTGGAACCAACATCAACATCCCCTTTATTTTCCTGTTCCAGTCTTGGAATTCATGAAAAGAAAAAAATCCTTTGTCAGGTCTATTAAATCCAACTGAACCCAGGTCTCCATCTTTTTCCCCAGATTCTAAATCAGTCAGGCACAATGATATCTTGAACTTTGCCTCGGGGGGTGGGGGGCAGTTTATCAAGGTAATAAAGTTGAAGGAATGTGAAAGCTTTATTTAAGAAAACACACTTAAACCTCAAAGAGCTAATGGCCCTGATAAAGGCAATTAATGCATAGAATCAGCAGTGGTCACCAGGACAACTACTAGTTGTAACAGACAAGACCAAAGTGATAGGGTACATCAACAAACAAGTGGGGAACAAGATCCTACCTCCTGTGCAGACTAGCCATGGTTGCCTCCAACTGGAATCCCAGCACAGTCTTTCATTTCAGGCAACATTGTATTAAATCAGAGCAAAACACAACTGCAGAATTGCTATGCAGATCCAGGATAGGATGTTACACCTGGAGGTCTTCCAGGAGGATGTCTAATTGCAGGGATCTCCCAAAGCATGATCTGTGCCTCTATTCACAACAGACAGTCACAACAGTTCTGGCTTCTTATGTACCTGGCCAGGGAAATTACCAAAAATGTCTCTGTAAAATGGATCAACACACACATGACAAGGGATCCATTATCCGCCTCAACATTCTGAACCTATACTGATGTTGTACAGATACAGAATGGGTGATAGTTTTTCAATCCCATTTAAGCATCTGTTTTCAAAGGAAGTGCAACATATGTTAAAGGAGGCTATATAACCTGCTACTAGAAAATCGCACTTAGCCAAGTGTAAGAGATTTTTCTAGTTGTGCCATAATGGAGACCATGATCCAACCCAGGCAGGGTCACCAGTGGTTTTCCTTAACCTGTCTGAATTGCTCAAATCTCCCACTTTCTTCCTTGTTCTAAGTCAAACAAATCTTGAAAAGGATTTTACATATTAAAACACATAGGAATCAGGTGGGATTTTACATATTAAAACACATAGGAATCAGGTGGGATTTTACATATTAAAACACATAGGAATCAGGTGGGATTTTACATATCAAAACACATAGGAATCAGGTGGGATTTTACATATCAAAACACATAGGAATCAGGTGTGATTTTACATATCAAAACACATAGGAATCAGGTGTGATTTTACATATCAAAACACATAGGAATCAGGTGGGATTTTACATATTAAAACACATAGGAATCAGGTGAGATTTTACATATTAAAACACATAGGAATCAGGTGAGATTTTACATATCAAAACACATAGGAATCAGGTGGGATTTTACATATTAAAACACATAGGAATCAGGTGAGATTTTACATATTAAAACACATAGGAATCAGGTGGGATTTTACATATTAAAACACATAGGAATCAGGTGGGATTTTACATATTAAAACACATAGGAATCAGGTGGGATTTTACATATTAAAACACATAGGAATCAGGTGGGATTTTACATATTAAAACACATAGGAATCAGGTGGGATTTTGCATATTAAAACACATAGGAATCAGGTGGGATTTTACATATTAAAACACATAGGAATCAGGTGGGATTTTACATATTAAAACACATAGGAATCAGGTGGGATTTTACATATTAAAACACATAGGAATCAGGTGGGATTTTACATATTAAAACACATAGGAATCAGGTGGGATTTTACATATTAAAACACATAGGAATCAGGTGGGATTTTACATATTAAAACACATAGGAATCAGGTGGGATTTTACATATTACAACACATAGGAATCAGGTGGGATTTTGCATATTAAAACACATAGGAATCAGGTGGGATTTTACATATTAAAACACATAGGAATCAGGTGGGATTTTACATCATGATTTTAGGAATCAGGTGTCTCAATCCTTGCATCTTCATTTTCTATTAGAAATTCTGACTTTGTCTTTATTTGAACTAGTTTTGCTTATTGTTCTTTCTTCAGCTAGATGAATACTGAGCACTGAGTTGCAAGCTCTTATGTCTGCTCTGCCCTTTTTTATTTTCCATAAAGACAGGATGAGTGGGTCTATATTACTTTGCCAAAATGTTATTCCCATGAACACCTATTCAGCACCCCTAATCAGTAAAAATTGCATCAGCAATTCTCTAAATTTACCAAGGACAGCAAAATAGTTGCCTGAAGCACAACAGACCAACTTGTAGTTGACTCAAACCCACCAAGTACCCCCCCACTCCCCTAACTATATATATCAACTCCAAAATCACACTACAGTAGAGAAAAGGGCAAATTTCTGTAGTTGTTCTTTATGCTTTGGGTGACTATTTTGTTGTCCTTAGTAAATTCAGCTAATCACTGAAGCAATTTTCACTGATTACAGGTCAATGAATAGGTGTTCACCAGAATAACATTTTAGTGACCTAATATGGACCCAGGTGAGTCATAGAACCAGCCTTATCGTTGTGCCCAAAGTTGTTTCTGAGTTTATCTTGAATGAATATATTCATCTTCCTGTAGTCTTCTCTGAATCTAAGAATAGAAGGGTTAGAATTCTGCACACCTTAAATGTTCACAGGCAACACATATAGTACTGGGACTAAACAAAAGAGTTCAGAATGTCAAATCAACTCTTTATTTCCTATAAAGGCAAGAAAAAAAGAACAGCCAGTGTTCAAGCAAACTGTTTCCAGATAGCTGTTCATAAGTGAATACTAGGCTAACTGCTCTGAACATCCATTTTAAGCCTAGCCAATAACTTGAGGTCAGAATCAACTGCTTCACCTTGTGCCTGTGAGGTAAAGATTTTAACTATTATGTCAAACCTACCCAGCAAAAAGCATTCTGCTCTAAGGGGACTTGAACCCCCATCCCTCTCTACTTTTACTCTATAAAGCACTTCATTTACAAGTTGAGATATGGAAGCTGTCTCAAACTATTCATCCCCACCACCATCAAGTTTCACTCCAGCAGAGCTGTAGCAATGTTGGAGCCATTTGGAAAGGGCAAACTCTAAAGCTATTTTAGAGGCAGCAACTTGTACATCTGTACACACTTTCACTAAGTAATATAAACCTGACTTGGTTTTCTGAGTCAAAACAGGATTTGCTAGATCTGTTATCTAGGATCTTCTGCTCTGGTCCTGTTTCCTCTACCTTTACTTCTAAATGTTTAGTTAATTATCCCATCTAACCTTCTGGTACTGGAACAGTGATCTAATGGTGAACATAGTATAGATGTTTAAGTAACTTCCCATAACTGTGGATCACTGTTGCAGTGCTAACATTCTCTCACCTTTCCCTTACCTTTTTTATTTTTCTGTCTGTGTCACCCTAGTTCCTTTTTTCCTGATATCACATTTGGCTAGTGGAGACATGCATGAATGGGCGTACCTTCGCTGAAGGCTGTGCATCAGGGCTGGCAACTCGGTATGTAAAAATCTACTGCCAATCATTAGTGGACCAGAGTTCCACTGTGGTGACCCCTTACCAGGAAAAGCCAAAAGATACAACAACAACAACAACAACATTTGGCTAGTGGATATGTTTTTACAGCATTAGGCTTCAGACTCCCTCCTTAGGGCACAAAAGGTCAGAATATTGGTATCTGTACATCCTATTTATATCAGCACACTTTCATGGTTAAGTGAACCTATGGCATACTAGGAAGGTTCCCAGAAGCTTTAGTATACTTGACAGATGACTGATATCCCTAGCAGGGTATTTCAATATAGCTTTATGCTACTGCAATAGTGATCTATTCAAGCATGTACTGTTAGGGAATGTTAACTTACACAACTTTACTTTATTCCATCCCCGTGTACATGCCTGTAACATCCAGGACTGCATACCTGCAATATCCTAGGGGTAGGCATACAGTGGGCCTCTGCTGTGCATGTTCATGTCCCTGCATGATGTAGCCAATGATCATGTCTCCTTGTGGAAAACATTCCTCATGGTGTCCCTGCTCTTCCCTGGGGATTCAGTCACACAAGCTACCTAGACACCCCTCTCCCCGAAGAGGACTTAACAAGCTTAGCCTTACCTTTTCTGACATCTTGAAAAAAGCTCTAAAAGGTATCTGGGGCAGTAATCAAATGCAGTTGACCTGGCAGGAGCAACACTAATCAAATGATTCAAATTCGTGAAGGTGGCCAGACAAAAAGGATCAGTCCAGATGCTCAGTATGAAGAGGAGTAGAGTTGGCCAATGCTAAACCACATAAGTGCAACTTGTAAAAGCCATGAAACACACCAAAACAGTTGTTATTGTTCCACAGTTCTTCTTCTACCTATAACATTACTTAGATGGTGTTTGTCTGCTACCATAATTAGCCATGAAGGTGCTTATCTGCAGCCTGAACTCGATACATTTAGCCTCTGATACAGGATTATTTCATCTATTTATTCCTTCATCCTGAAAGTTCATATTTCTTATTTCCACTATGACATATTTGGATTGTACTCTGCACAGTTTGTAAACTATATGCCGCACATAACCTACTATCAGTGGTTGATGTTTTAGTGATATCATTATATGGTTTTATACACTGCATTTAATTATATTGTATCTATACACATGATGTAATTGGTATTTACTTTTTCTTTGACTGGTGCACTGCTTTTTCATGGTCACTGTTATTGACAACCACTTGACTGATAGCATTACAGTACGTTGTGTGTCCTTCCACTATTTCATACTTTTGTTAGCATTGCTTTGCTGCATGCCTGGGTCTGATATGAAGAGTTTATTTTGCATCCCTGTGCTCTCCAGGTAGCAAACATAAATAACTAAATAACTAAATGAATAAAATAAACTTGCGAACGTACTCTAGGTATTACTATCACTTGCAGAATCCTGTTTATGCTCTTGAGTGATGAGGCATTCAGCACCATGGACAGCACTCAGAGTTTCGCTCACTGTCTGCTGAGAAGAATAACAGTTTCTGATTATATTCAGAGAGAAAACGCTTAAACACATATTAGACAGTATACATGTCTTCATCTATGAAAGGAGCTGCATACCAAAATGCATGATTATGCATGAATTATAATAATAGTAACAATTAGTGTATGTATAGTTAGTAATAGTGTATGCTGAATATGTAATGTTTCACAGTTTATGCTGTATTTTATAGTTACACTTTTGTTCTGTAACCCCAGGCTGAAAATGAAAATGTCCAAGGAGGCCGATTTTCAACCCGTTGACAAAATGAATAAATAAATACATATATACATTCATAAGTACATAAATACATAAATAAGACAGTTCTTGTGGAGATTCAGGGCAGGCAACATCAACAGTGTGCATTCTTTTCCTGCAACTATATATTCTGAATGAGGTCGTTTCTTAAAAGCTTCAGGTTTAATGATAAAATGAAGGACTACAGAAGCAGAAAATAAATGACTTAAAGCTTTTTTTATCTTTAACCTGCTGTACTCTTCCTAGCAAAACAGTTCTTCATTTTTTGTTCCTTAGAAAAAAAGGTAACGAGACAAGATGATGCAGAGAAAAGAATATTAAATCACAACTGCTTCAGATTTTGAACACCGTATTTAATTGTTCAATTATAATCGTGTTATAATACATTAAGTAACATATGCTGCATTCTATATTTAAAGACCCTATGAGCAGCTTGTTACAGTTCTAATATAAACTACTATATTATGTATAATGTTGAGGTAATAATGCAAAACAGTCAGCATTTTAGCCCAAATAGAGGGGTTGAGAGGGTGGCCTAATGGTTAAGGTGTTTGCCTTACAAACACAAAGTGCAGGGTTTGAGTCTTACAAGGGATAATTGGCTAAGTTTAAAATGGTTCTAATCTATGAACCTCCTAATGACACCATATGACAGTTAACAGAAAATAATCTGGAAAGAAAGTGGCAGACAACTACGAAGATAACACAGATCAATGCATATATAGGACTACTAAAAAAGTTATGAACTACTCAGCAGGTTTCTTAACCCCATGGGTACAATAATACACTGATTAAAAAAACAGCAAGATAACTTTTATTAAGTTATTACTTTACTGTAAGGCAACCTCTAAAAATAATAGTGTGAAAGCATATGAAAGCACTGTTTCATGATGCAGTCTTCATTTTTCAGTGTATTATTAAATTAATTCAAAAATATCGCTGACTCAAGTCTACATTTCTGCAGATGAAGTATCTGCAGAGGGGGTTTCAGTACTTTACCTCATTTACATTTTGTGTGTTTCCTGAAAAGCCATCTGTGTATTAGTTTCAGAAACTTTTTTCCTGCTTATTACAAGTCAGTGTGCTGACTTGTGTTTCTCTTAACTCACACAAACTACAATTAAGTGAGTCTATGACTATAGTTAGTATATAGCAATAAAGCAAAGCAAGTTTTCCTTAGTATTTAGCATATATATTTTGAGAGCTAAGACAATAAAGCCCTTTTGTGCAGAAACATAGAACTGGATGATAGCTAATAATCTCTATGCCACAGTGTTTTCTACTTCTCTTGTGTAACTATGTTATGGATCATTTTTCTCCTCAAATAGCTTTGACCATCAACAAATTTATAAACCAGTTCATCCCCTGTCTTACCCAGAAAAATACTGTCTGTTACCCAGTGGTGAAGGAGGGTTCTTTATTTTCAGAGGGAATTAACAGAGTAGCAGGGTTGGAGTCAGATACCAGATAGCTGTTATCTAGAGCTCTGTGGATTTTCTGGTGCTACCCTAATACCTCAGACCACTCTTACATGTTGAATGTGCAGCTCATACATTGCTGGCTTCACTGGCACCCTCCCTAGTATATCCATTTTGCCAATTTGGCATGCCATCTTCATACAAGCTAGCCAAATGAGCACTGGCATGAAGCTATCCTTCTGGTTTCCACTAGCAGACTTTCCTGCAGAAGAAAACCTTGCTTTTTCTCAACTTCCAACCATTCAGTCCTGTCTCTCCTGGTCATTTGCTTGGTGCCAAGCCTGTCCAGTCACCTGTGCCACTCCCATGACTATACATTCCAAATAACGCTAGCTTCCTGCAGCAAATCCTGTTTAACTCGTGTCATGTAATATGCACAAGTAGGTGTGTATATGGCAAGTATACAAGATATGAATCAGTGTTAAAACAGCATCTGTCCATTCACTGCTCATTGTTTGATTACATAATACTTTGCCCCACTTATCTGGTCTTCTATGTACTTGCATGATAAAGTTACAAAGTTACATACTGCATGATAAAGTTACAAAGTCACATACTGCTGCCAAAGTGTAAATATTCAGTTTGGCCTGGAATCTTTCTTCCTTGTCATTAAAACAATTAGCAGATGTTTTCCTTTAGGGCCCTTATGGCAGATTGGAACAGTGTGTCACCTACACAGTTCCACAGAACTCTGGTGGTTATTTTTTTTTCTTGTATACTATGTGCTTTACTAGAATATTTGATAACCAGGTAAGTGAACTGATCCTGAAACACGCATTTCTTCCATGACTCACAGACTTCTGGTTTCTGCCATGACCCAGACAGCAAAGATAAATGTACTATGCATGGACACATTTATAACAGTCAATCAACCAAAATGTCTGAGAGAACTGAAAGGAAAACAAAGTACCTGGAGAAAAAATACACACAGACTCAGAAGGAATACACAGATTCCATGCAAATAGTAATCAGAGGTCAGAATCAAACTCATATCTATGAGGTGACATTGTTGACCACTGCATGGCTGTCTCATGCTGCTAACATTTTAGAGTTCATCTATCCATATGAAGAAGGTACAGTGTTTTTTTTTTAAAAAAACTGTTAAAACCAAGGCATAGACCTTTCAGTTCCCCTTATCCAAATTACGAAGTTCCTCGGGTCAGCATAGCCCCCTGTCTGTCATGCACTGTACTATTTCTGTCTCCTCGGATTCATAGATGATAATAATGTATACTTCAGACTGTGACTGGTGAAGAGAGGGAAGAACATCATGCTGTTATTTCACAGTTTGGAGATAGGAGGTGCTGCCTGAGGGATAGTACTGGTAAAGTGTAAATGGTTACAGGAAATAGTTGTCTTGGAATATCTATGAATCTATGAATAACTAACTAAGAAATATTTTTCTATAGATCTTTGCTATAGTCCATCATGGAGGAAATGTGAGCATCAATCCTGGAACTGATAGCTTTTGAAATTAATCTCCATTGTGGTTGTCAGCAAGTAAACACACAGAGAAAAAAATACAATAATGTGGTCTGCAGAGAGAGACTACTACATGTCTTATGTGCAGGGGAGTGATGAATATTTAGGAGTGAGTACCATGACAAAACATGATACATAAGCTAATTTACCTTTGAGGAGAAGGAAACATTCCAGAAGACTCTGGGTGGGTCTCTGGATGATGTCACTTATAACAAGATAGTAGTCTTATCCAGTAGTGGATGAATTACTAAAATGATCTGTAAATATACAAGTAGCAACATTTTACTTTGACCTTCCAAACTTCTAGCATGGAATACTACTACCTTCTTTTTATTATGAACCAGAACTCTCTTGAATAAGGAAGTATTGTTTCTCAGAGACAATGGTGAATGTCAGGCATAGCATATTGCATATTGAAAAAAAAAGTCATGCATTCAAAAAAAATTGCCAGAATTCAGAAATGCATGATATACATATTAAACATCTCTTCCCAAGAGTTGGAGGAAGAAACATAATATACATCTTACCTGAGACAGGTAAAGCTTTTAAAGGGATTCCACGAAAGATGGAATGGAAGGAGTGGAGCTGTCACCTTCTTCTGTCTGCTTACTTATGTTATGAGTGATAGGGGGAATTCATGAAAGCCTACACTTTTTTTTTTCCATGTAGGCGTCACTCCTCGATGCTTATATTGGCATGAACATATTAAGATTCAGTAAGGAATGCAGATTGTCTCAGAAGCAGGTGAATCTCATGCAAATGGGGCAGGTAGAGAGATCCAGCAAGCAGAAAGGCATCTGTACAGACCCCATGGCAGTGTCTGTAGTCAGCATAAAGGAGTCTAGACAGACAAAAGGGGGTATACAACTGTAGAAATGTGGACATAAATCCCCTGAAAATGTTATATCACATACACATATAAGCAAAACTATTATTCTGGATTAAGAAAGATTAAGGGAATAAGTTAAATTAATAATTGTTTTAATAATATTGACATGTTTGCTCTATGCGCCACAGTATGCAAACATGCTTAAATTAAAAATAAAAAAAAATAGGAAAAACAAAGAAATTTACACTATGTGACAGAAATGTGTTATAGGACCATGCATGGGGTCCCTATAATAGTGCATTGCTGCTGTTGCTAAGGTGTTATGGCTATGAAGCATGTAGTTTCCAGGCTGTCAGCATGGATATGTATGCAAATGAGGCTGAATAGCAGAAAGGAGTAATCATGTCCTCATATCCACTTCATGTAGGCTCTTAGACCATGTTGATGTTTACAGAGGATGTGGCTGACTTCGAAGGGGGGATCCTCTCACTTCTAGGCTCTTTTAAGCTTAGGTGTGCATGTTTGCACTGTGTGCCACCTGGCTGAGCATGTCCTTAAAGCCAAATGTATTTAATTATTCATTGTGATCTTTGTATAACCTATGCTGCATGGTGAGGTGCTGTGCACAGCATTGTGCACTGATATAGGGTCATTAAATTATGTTAATTGTAATGTAGGCAAGTATATATAATCTATATATATATATATATATATATATATATATATATATATATAAGACATATATCTCAGCCTCTCCCCATTTATCTACACAACACACACACACACACACACACACACACACACACACACACACACACACACACACACACACACATATATATATATATATATATATATATATATATATATATATATATATATCACACACAGCTACATTTATATATACATCCCTGTTCTATACATAAATATGTTTGTGGATGTCTGTATTTTCCCACATACCCTGATGATGAGTAAAGCTGCACCATGACGCATCTATAATGTTGTTAAAGGAATCCAAAGTAAGGGCTCAACAGTACATAAAGCACTTACCTACAGACCCCTGTGCCTGCTGGATGTCACCACATAAACAGCCACAGATGAGCAGGTGGTGTAATGTATAATGTTGTCTATGTATGCATGGACAGGGCAAATTATTCCTGCCCACAAGCTTGCCCAGTCAAATGCAAACAGCCACATATAGCCAAACTGGTAACTGTAGCCACATAGCTAGGCTATATAACAGTTATCCAATTGCTAGGCTATAAGATGTAGATAATAGTATGAAGCAATATCACTCTCCAGGCCACAAATGCTGCTAAAAACAAGCCTAGTTTATGTAATCTACAAGTAGTTTGCCTGCAATGATGTAGAAAGCAGATGTCAGTCATGGTATTTATAAGTGCTGTAATCTATAGTGTGTAAACCTAGATAGGTAGGGGTTCAAATCTCACTACGTGTGTGTGTGTCTGTGTTCCCCTGCAAAATAAATGTGAATCCCTCTTTGACTATCAAAATGCAATGGATCTGCACATGTTTGCCCTGTAAGTTGCTTGTGGCTTCCAAACTGCTCTCTTCTGCAAAGCCTGCTGACGTCATTTACCTTAAGACTACCAGCTCCCATTGCAATGTCAGATGTAAGCTGTGGCCCGTGTGGTAAGTGCTGTGATCTAGATTGTGCAATACTAGATAGGTAGGGGTTCTAATCTTACTCCAGTCCACTCAGTCTGTGTCAATATTTCCATATGACACCTCAGTAATTTAGGAAAAAGGTAGGGTTTTTCAGTATTTTGGTTGTAGCAGGTGATAAGGGCCTCCAAATCATCAAGCATAAGATGTCCTAAAGAGAGACAGTAATAATAGACTTCAGGTGTAGCGTGTGCATCACATACTGTGATCTGTAGTTTGTACTATTAGATAGGTAAGTGTTCTAATCTACATGTAGCCAACTTGGAGTGTGTGTGTGCTGTGCCATGTCCTGTAAATAGTAATTGGAATTGGTGTTATCCTCAATGTAGCCAGGTTTATGTTTTGCTATTAGAGAAGTTTACATCAGCTTATAGAATCATAGGAACTTTGAACTTTAGTAGTCTAATGGCCCTACAGCCCTCACAATCCTATCCAAGTCTGTACTCTTATTTACATGATCACTACATATTGCCCCTGTCCATGAGGGACGCAGGCAGAAGCCCTGTGGTGAAATGATGGTCACCTGTCCAATCATACAGATGGCATCTGACAAGGCCCAATGAGGTGCTCTGTTTGCCATTAGGCAGGTTACTGTTTCAAAGGTGTGTTAAAATATGCTAGACAGAGCTCTCCCACCAGCATGTATTACTAATGTCACATACCAGGTTAATTTCCTTACAGTGAGTAATCTGTGTGCCATGCCAACTACAGATATGCAGCATTTCCAATCAAGCAGGGTCACACATTGCCCCATATGCAAGGCAGAGATCACCCTGTGTAGTCTATATGTCACAGGCTACAATGACAGTGATTTCAGATGTTCCCCATTGAACAAATACTGAAGACCTGAAGTTCCCTTGTGAGGGACCATTGTGTTGTGTGCAATTGCCAGTAGTGTTTGGAAAGGTACATTACAAAATGGACATTTCACTCAAATATTGGCATGCTGAGAGAAGGGTACATGGAGGTTATGATTATGTCAGTTTTGGGTAATTGTGCCCTCAGTTATGATATATGATTCCCGTCTTACCACTGGGGAGACATGGTGATCTCAGGTACATTAGGTGTAAACCCGTGTAGCCATGCCTGTCTGCCCAGGTCTATCACCCCTGAGTGTGTAAATCACATGTTGCTACTGATGTTCTACTTACCAGGAACATAGGTGTTACCGATGGAAATGACAATACATATATATTTGCATGGAGTTTATGGCTATTAGTATGCCAACAGGCATTTGTTCATCAATACTCTCTTAGAGGATATTGGCATAACTCACAGATTCCATGACCGCTCACAGTTTGCAGGCATCAATCAATGTTGTCAGCCACAGGCATTCAGTTTTCACTTGTATCACTGTTGAATGGATTCCAAGCAGTAGAGGACCCAAGACTGAGCCCTGTTGAACACTGCTGCTTACAGATCAACTATTGGAGGTGGATTCCCCTAGTTTGAGTATGTGGTCCATCAGTGAGCCACTTAGTGACCCCTCTAATGATATTACTGTGGATACCTAAGTGGGTGCTTTTGTCAATGATGCCTGAGTGGGGGATAGAGTCACACAGCTAAGTCCAGGTGGTTGTATGCCTTGATGTCCCCTCACCCAGGTCCTTGGTGACTGCCTCAGACATGTCCACCTGGTTTAATAGCCATGATCTCCCTGTCAGAAATCCAAACTTTGTACTGTCAACTGTTTGTAGATTACATATATGTTTGCTGATCAGCTCCATGATGATTTGTCCCACAAGCATACAGATATGGTTACTCAGGCAAAGTGGTTTATAGTTCCAGGGGTCAGTGGATGCACCACCTCTGTGCAAGGGAATAACAGTTGCCATTGTCCAGTCAGCTGAGATGCAGCCAGTGATTACAATATGATCGCAAGTAGTTCCCAATGGTGTTAGTAATCCTTGTTGGATCCCATGTAGAATGCAACTTGGGATGTTAGTATGTCCAACATATGCTGTGTATCCCCCATAGTGAGGCCAGCTACAGCCTGTTTTGTAGATATATAAGGTATAGAACAGGTTGTAGGAATGTCATGTGGCACATGTGGTGGGGACAGGGGAGTGAAGCTGATGCAAAACCTGTGGGACAACAGGTTAGGTATGAGTACAGACCCATTATATGTGGTATCATTAAGTAGGAGTTCACCGACAATCTGGGGCTTTCCTCTGAGGTTACACATGAAACTACACTGTGTGTTGTGGTTCTGCTTTGTGTGGGAGGCTAATTTTGTCACATACTGTGTCTGCATGACATCACAACAGCACTATGTGTTTGTTGTAGCTGAGGAGATTGTGCCTCCATTTTAGGGGGCCTCCTCACACAAAATGTGACACAGCAATCTCCACCTCTTATTGTATAACCTGATAATGACAGTTGTCCAGCAGGTATGTTTTCTGTGCCATGAGGAGCTCATTTTCCTCCTGCCAGGTACAGCTGAGTCTATGTAGTTGTACTGCTGCTTACATAAAGCATGGGTGTAGAGTTCTGCATGCTTGCCTGCCCTATCTGAGGAGGGAGGTGCAGTCACGCTATGTAAACTATCCCATAGGAGGTAATGAATTGCTTTGTTGAAGTATATTTCTGTATTTTCTGCAAGGGGGGTTAGGTCTGATAGTTTTAATGAGACTGACCTGTGGTCATATCTCACCAGGGCACACCTCACAGTGGGGGGGGGGCTGCAGTGGTCACCCATATTGGTAAACACATGATGAACTACATTGGCTCCCCTTTGCCCTTTGGGGATGCCATGAAACTGGTCCAGGGCATTGTAGTTAAGGACATGGACAAACCTTTGGGCAAGTGAGCTTCAGCACGACTAAGCAACATAGCTGGTGGTTACTTAATGCCACCCTAAGCCATGGTATATTAATACATCTTGATAGACACAAGTACATTCAAATATAAGCACAACGAGCATCTGAATTCATGGAGCTGATCCTGTAGCTGGCAATGGCTTGATTAGATGCCCTTCCAGCAGTGAATAGAACCTGCAGTGTCTCTAGGAAATAACAGTGTTTCACCAAATCTGGATGTGCATCTATCCTTAATGAATATGTATATACCACCTGCATTACCTTGCACACTGTCAGTTTGAGGTCTGAACATGTGGAAGGACATGTAATCTGGTATGCGGTGCTCTCCACAGCCTTGAACCAGGTGTCTTTGATCGCACAAATGTCTGCATATTCCAAGGTGGGGACACCTTCCACAGAGTGGGGTTTAGTGTTGCCATTTCCAGCATGTAGCAGCATAACTGTGATGTTGTATGAAGATAAAACAAAAGTCACAGGACCCATGACAAGCATTTATTTCCAATACAAATGCAAGTTAAAAACATTTGCCCTAGAGGCTTCCTAAGGTGTTAACACCTTTGGAAGCCTCTAGGGTGAAAGTTTTTAACTTGTGTTTGTATTGGAAATAAATGCTTGTTGTGGTTCCAATGACTTTGTTTTTTTTTTTTTGTTTGTTTGTTTTATTTCATTATTGTGAAGTTAACTGGATTTCCTGGTGGTTTATTCATGTGTTTTGTGTGGATGTTGTATGAATATAGTGTTCTGATTGGAAAGTTTTCATTCCAGACAGTGCCTATAAGATGCATTGTGGGGGTGTCAGTAGGCTTGGCCAGTACTCAACATCCCAGGGGTGAGAGATGAAGACCATCTCTAGCAAAGCTTTGACGTTTGTTGAGCAAGTCATCCCAGGTGGACTTGTAGTGGATCCCCTTACAATGACACCACACCCTAAGGCAATTATTGACATCTATCATTTTCCATGTGTATTGAGCCATCATCCTAGGTGAGGGTCAAATGCAGTTGAAAGCTATGGACATACCCATGAGAGACACAGAATGTCTAAGCTCAGTTATGTGCCTGCATGTAGTCTGGTGATGTATGTCCCTAGTAGTACACACCTGCAGGAACTATGACATCATCATTATGTTACCTGATATTCCTTGAGTTGCAGCAATGTGTGGTATGGCATACTGTGTCAACCCACAGACAGACAACTGTGATATTTCCCATATGTAGCCTGTTGACACAGAAATCAATGTGTCTCATGATGTAATCACCTATGAATAATAGGTTTGATTTTGTGTTTTGCCTCAGGTGTTTGACCAGTGAGACAGTGGTACATGAACTATTATGTGTACTGCGCTCTCCGAAAGTATGATTTTCGATGGTGTCTGTTGCTTGGGAATGTGTCTGGTAAGGAGCTGTTCACATGCAGGTGTGTGTGATGTGGGTGTAGATGGTGCAGGATGTGAGCTGTGCATGTTGGCAAAATGCTCATTGCCATATGTAATTACTGGTGTTTGAGACACCATGGAATCAAGGTTTGAAATACAGTCACATCTGTCATGCATTGTTTTTATGTTGCATAGGAGTAGAGGGGTGGGGACACTTTCCACATCTCACCAGCAGTCACTGATACTACCATTAGCAATATAGTCATGCTTGTGTGTACATCACAGCATGCCATCATTAGGCAGTGTCATGACAGATGGTGAGATGTAGGTTCCCTATGGTAACACAACACCTGACAGTGTGCCACACAATGCATTGCCAGCCATGTGGACCTTGGATTGACCATAATCCTGTCATTAGGCATGGTCCCAATACCATACCTACAAATGTGACACTGCATAAGTCCAGCAAAGTTAGGGTCATGCTGCCACACCCTTGGGGTTGACAGCCTGAAACACAGTGTTTGAAGGGACTCCTTGCAGTGAAGATAGGGATGTCTGTGCATGCAGAGAGGATTTGTTCACCTTTGCTGACATTATGTTGGCCTTGCAAGCATACTATACCTGTCAAGCAACCAGACAGCAAACTGGTTGTTGTGTGACATGATGTAGGAACACAGACGTGTTCTGGGTACATAACTGCACAGTATGACATACCTAGAACATGTGGAAGGTGGGCACACTTTGGTCAAAGGTGGCCAGTCCTCTGCAATAGACCTCAGAATCATGTCATGCAGATATCCACCATTAATCTATTGAAGGACAGGATGCATGAATTGCTGTGAATTTGTCACATAATATGGATTGCAGCCACTGTGCTGCTTGTTTCAACAAGCCTGGACATCTATCTCCCTGGAAATTGCACATTATATTGTGATGCTGCAGCTGTGCTCCTAATCATCTGGTCAGTTCCTTAGTGACATACCAACAACACTGGTACAGAAGGCATAATACATGCAAAAGCCAACTGATTGCTCAGGTAGCTAATCAAGACATCTACCTAGAGAAGAGTATGTGAAGCCTACAGAGCCTATCATGCTGTGGGACAACTATGTGGATGAAGAAACAGGCTGTATCCTGCTTCTCATCATGAGCTTCATAGTCACGTTTTGCATATGATGACAGAAAAAAGTATCTGAGCATGGTATCCCATGAGAGAGTGGTTGTGATGAGACCAGCATTAGTAGTAGCCAGGCACCAGCAATTCAGAGGACTCCCCTGCTTTCCACATTCTTCACAAGGTAATTATGTCCTTTCAGTACACACTGCTTGAGTAGTGTCCAACTGCAGAATACCTGTGTAAAACCTGCTGCCTTACCTTCACAGGGTATACATATGAGGCTATATTAGCATATCAAATGGACTAAATAGCGAAAGCTATTTAGTCGATCCAATACGGTCGAAATGGCAAAATAGCGAAGACACGGAACATCAAATTTTTTCCCAGAGAAAACATTCGGTGGGCCGTCTTTGGGACTTTTCCATTTCCTCCACTATGGTGCAATCTCGGAGTTGGTATATTTAAGTAGGGGAGGTGTGGGGGGCGAAGCCCCCCACTTATCTTTGTGTTTAAGTGTTTTTATTTATTTATTTTTTTTTTTTGCGGAGCAGTGAATTTTTTCCCTGGGAAACAATTCGCTGTTCCATGTGTTTGATATTTTGTGGTTTAGACATTCTCGGTACGATGAAATAGTGTTCGCCATTTTAATCATACGATAATGTAATATAGATGCTATACATATTACCTTTCCCTCCATTGTTTGTCTGTGCTCTGTACAGACACCTTGGATGACTCTTTTCTTGGAACATGATGGAAGTAACTGCAATACTTAGTTGCACAGAGGACAACTAGCATGCAGTGTCAAGCAGTGTCCCCAGATCTTTCAGTCATCTGATATGTAAGGCCATAAAGGGAGTATGGATACGATCAGTAACAATGTTGTACACCTGCTGATACTGGACCAAACACAGTTTATTTTGCTCAAGGGCAGGTCATGCCTACTGAACATAACTGGTGGACCTCATTGAGAGTTATACTATGCAATGGATGAGGGGAATATGACTCACTCCACCTAACATGGCCTGACAAGGTGTTTGAAAATATTAGGCCAGCAGGCCTTGCTGAAAACTGTGCAGGCTATTTACAGAGTGGTATGTTGTAGTCCTACACTACAATGATGCCAGTCACCAGTGGACTTCTCTCAGACATCATTAATGGAGTACCCCTTCTAGCCATTCCCTTCTTTGCATTCATGGTCACTGTCAGTGACCTCTGACTGACTACATTAGCAGGTGATTGAATATTAAGAGCTGTCTCTGAATCCCACACAGAACCAACAGTTATCCGGGATGGCCTCAGACACACATTCAGTTCTTGTCATAGCCACTGACAAATAGTTAATTCCAAGGATTGCACAATACTATCCTTTTGGAAGTCATATACCCCTGGAAAATATAGTAGTGTCCACACATCATGCACAGTTGAGCCATTACTCATGGACTTATGGACACAGAGAGTAATGTAGCATTTAACATTCACTGGTTGGTAAGATGTGGTGATCCATTCAAATTTGTACAACCTATAAAGAAAGGTATGGCATATACATCCCAGACTGTCATTGTTATACTGTATTTGGCACTCATCACGCCCATCACTGAGTGCAGTGCACTTTTTTATGTCACTAAACAGGCATATCTTACAACTGTAGCAGACCCACAGGTTCCATGGTAAACCAATACATATTTTAGATAACATGTCTTATAGAGTCCATGCCAAGACCGTTCATGTGTAGTCTGTCTCCTACAGGCTTTGGAGGGGGATGTGTATGGCTGCCTTACAGGGAGGTGTCAGATCCCACTGTGTACCTTCTGTGCACCCATGACAGGTCTAATACATCTTACCTGTTCTACACACCTACACTGTCACTGTGGTATAAATAGCACATGCTGGAGAGACAGGTATGTAACCCAGACAGCTCACCTAGTATGTAACATGCTCCCCTTGCATGTGAAGCACACATCGGCTGCACTGCACATCATGTGCAAGTTACACAATGGGATGAAGAACTAGACAATCACAACTAGTGTAGGAGAAATGTCTATAAAGGACACAGGAAATGTGTAGATAGATCATCTCCATCACCACAGCTTGTAGATGTGGTAGCTCTCAAATCCCTGGTGACATTTATCAAGGGTACTAGACCTTTTCATAGATTAGGGATGCATGAGTATGCTGACTGATGCCATTGTCCTTGTTAGCCTGTTATACACAAATGAACCTATGGAGCCATGCATCTATAGTGCTGTACCTTGCTGAAGACATATTTACTCAGTGCTGACATTCCATCCTGTGGTGTGACATCTATGGATTTATTGCCATTGTGTAGCCATTGGTGCCCCCTACAGATGCCTGAAACTGAACCATAAACAGGTCCGTGACATACCTTTCATTGTGTAAGTATACAGATATTACAGCATCATACTACATAACATACACAAAATAATGTGGCTCACTCATTGCAAATGTCAGCATACAGTAGCTGTTAGTGACCAGTACAAGTGGCATTGCAAAGAAATACTGCATTACACAATTACATAGTAATTTATATAGTCACCCTGTGCATAAAACACATAGCTTCATTTCCCCACATCGATGATGAGGATGAGAGGGATGTGGCACAGGTATCATCACTTGCACAGGGTGTTGTGTGGGGATGCAGGAGGCCTAGGCTGACCTAATAGGTTGAAAGCATGTGTGTGAGTCAGGAAGTGAAGCAGGCAAGATGGACCATGGAAATGTGCCATGTGTATCTGTAGGTGACCTGATTTTGACAGTGATGTGTGAGTGTGTGCATGACCACAGTCAAGCTCAGTGCTAGCCCTATGTGTGTATGTTGGACAGCTTTGAACTGTGCATGGTAGAGCTGACAGTTCACCATCTCTGCCCCTGAACACGGGAACTGGCTCTGGCAGGAGATGCACCTCCACGCCCAAGGTCAGAAGCAGTGCTAGTACCTAACGGTGACTGCTTGGACAGCACATCCCCCTCTGAAGTGCTGGATGTACTGCCACTATGGGAGCATGATTGTGCATTGCCACCTGGACTCTCACCAGATGGAATTGCTGACATATGTCCATGAGTCTGAAGCTCAACTCTGACCAGACATTCCATCACAGACAATATGCATTCCAAGACAGATATTCTACAATCTGTCTCAGACCAGCATCTTTCCACTGCATCAGTGAATCAATCCAGAGTATCAGCAATGTGGTGGAGGCAGTCACAGATGTCAGACTGTGCTACATCCATAACCCTGAACATTCATCTGGAGTTCATTTCCGAATGTGCCTGTGCCTCCATGATAGCCTAAAATATACACCGAGTGACCCATTATGAGACACTTGCAGCAGGTAGTGGAAAGACAACAGGCCTCCTTTGACCACTCCTATCAATCTGCCTGTGTGGAACCTCACCAGCCTTCTTGCTATGGTCAGTATCAACACTCTCTGGAGGCATAGTAACCACACTTTCCTGTCTAATGTCCCCACCCTGTGACTGTACAATATCTGTGGCTTCCAGTGACTGGGTGTTTGTAGGCATACTGAATCTGTGCAGTGATAATGAGGGCAGAAGAGGGATGTAAACCTCTGAGACAGATTTAGCCCATGAAACCCCCACCTGTGCCTCACATTGGCCACCATCATTATCAGAGTCTTAAGAGACACTGACATAAAGCTGTATAGGGAACAGACACCAACCCCCTCCCCAGTCACCTGTGATAAAAAAGGGTAAACACAGTACATTAATACCTGCACTATTATGCTCTGCAGTAATATGTTGAAATATATGTAAAGTTGTATAAACTGTTGTCTACTACAGTCAAACATCTGTAGTTAGTTGTAAATAAAAGCCCTTTACATAGCAATCCCATCAGCAACAATGAGGTACACTGTTGATATTTGTGAAGACTCTACACAGCTGACACATACAGCAATCTGCAATGTCGTGATAATACTGTCACATCTATCAGTGTGGTCACACCTGCAAGGCATAGATATAAATCTAAATTGTGTGCAGTCAGAAAATATCTGTGCTGTTGGCAATCATGCCAATAGTACAGCAATCCAGCCAGCAGGCCTGGGATGACACTTTAGGGAATACATCACAGTAAATCTACATCTGTAACAAAACAGTATTGTGCATACCAGGAGCAAGACCACAGCCTTGTCTGATTCCTGACAGACCTGTGAAAAGTTGAAGGAGAAGTAATGTAAACACCACAACATGTTGCACTATAACAGGGTAATATATCCGTATATCTCACATTTACAGTACCTACTGTGACGCCCATGCCCTGGCCCATCAATCAAGGAGCCTCAATCCTCACCACCAACACCAGAGAGGGAATCTCCTATATGAGGAAAGGATAACAAATACACACAGTAAGGTGCAATTTCCATTAAGAGCACACAAAGATCACAGTCAGTCCTGGGCTGGTCGCTCCCTTGCCCTCAAGGTCCCTAATAAGACTCCCCACTGGCACATCTATAGAGTTCAGATCTCAGCCAGCTGGGCAAGCTAAAATCTCCAGCACCCTCTCTGTCCAACCAGTGCTTCATGTCCCTGCCCAAGTAGCTGACACGTACACACACTTTGAAAGAAGATTTTATACAACCACGCAGACACTCTTGGGGAAGGCTTAAACAGGTTCTCCAGCTGTGCCCCTTTAACCCAGACTATACGGTAGTAATTACTGCCACCACCCAACTAGTACTTATCAGCTACTGAAAGACCCTTAAAAGTGTGTCCAATTATTACTGTGCAATATTATTATCCAATTGGTAGTATAGCCCATGGCTAAAACAATTAGAGTGGCTTTGTACAGTTGTACCAAAGGCATGCAAGTACTCTTAAGAGCTTAAATTATCTCTACACAAAACAGCCTTAGTTGAAATGTTTTAAAATATTTAATAATAAATAATAAAAACACAAGACAATACTTCTTACTACACAGTGTTAGTCAAAAGTTCAGAGATTACAAAGAAATAATTAAAATAAATCAGTAGTGACATCACAGAAAAAGTCTAATCTTTCTAGTTCCTACTATTTCTAAAAGAAAACACAAGTCTACGATAACTTACACAAGAAAAAGGGCAGTGCTGTGAGTTAGATGGTCAAGACAAAAATGCTTAATAATCTCTGGTTCTGTCTATTTAAATTGAAATTGCAGTTCTGATAAACATTGCATCATTATTTTACACTTTCCTGGAGTTCCCAGGCTACACAGTAACTGCATGTACATTCTTAACATCTCCCTTTTGTTATCTTGCAGCTAGTCAGGAAACAGAGCAATAAAAATACATCTGCATGTTTAAATCTAGCAATTTAACTCTTGGTTAAAACAATAGAAATAATGTCTTCATCTAGATGGACTGGAGACGACTTTAGATCAAAGGGTCACAACATGCTTTTACTGGGTCAGTAGAGAGAACTGTTGCCACATTTTTGTAACAGCATTTTTTTCATTTAAGATGACAAGCCTGTGATTCACATTATTTTCTTTCAATTAGAAAAACAAGTATATAGTTCAACATTCATATTTACAAATGACAGAATTATCTATAAAATTATATCTGGCTAGGCTGGCAACATTCAACCTTCTCTACCAGTCTTCACACCTACGTTGTTAATTGTTATGTTGGTCAAAATCTAAGCATGAGATTAAAACTGCAGTTAAACTCCACCCCCGCCCCATAAAACAAACACCTGAAACCCACATAAACGTATGTACACCCTGACACACTGAATGCTACAGTATTCAAATGCTGATCAAACTAAGCCTATCTGGATGTTCCTTTGGCATGGAAACTGTGGCATACACATCCACGATACATGGTGTGATGAATGCCTGGGAGCTGTTATGTGTTCTTAGGTTCTGCAGGAATTCCTCAGTGGCTGAGAGTGGTTCTTCCACTGCAGGACCTCCACTGGTGGCACCACCATCCCTGGCCACATCTACTGCTTTTCTGTGTGCAGCATTTATCATATCTGTCACACGGTGTCGAACCTGCTCATATGTCCTGCTCTAGTGACCTATGGCATTTACATCAAGGACAAGATCAGCCCACAGTGCTGCCCACTGTTCCCTGTTTTCCCTCTCCCTGGACAGTAGGAGTTCATGGTGTTAATGGAGGCCTTCCAGGATTATGTCATTCTTAGCATCAGTAAAAGGGGCATGGTGTCTGGCATACATGTTTCCGGAAAGACAACAAAATGGGGACACATGTCAGGATCACATACCTGGAAGTACCCTATGTAGAGATACAGAAAGAACAGAATGGCTGGCAGTATCCACTGCTTGATAACACATGCCATATTCCATAGTGTGCAAACATACTAAGCATGTGGATACAACTAGGATACCAGCAATAGTCAGCTATTCCTGTTTGCGCCATGACAGATACTGCTGTATTATCACTCCCAACACAGTAGTCCATTGTACTGTGTCCCCTAGGGGCAACCCCTGATAATATGTCAAACCAACAGTGACAAACAAATAGCAGTGTGCTATTACAACCACTATAAAGGGACATTCCCATGAGACCAGTGTGCCACATTGACAAAAAACATTCCACCCTTGATGTACTGTACATCCTCTGCAGGTGTAACAAATCTGGAGATCAGTGGCATGACATCATTACAGGTCTAAGAAAGGCTTAATGCTGTAAGCCCCATCCCCCTAAGTATATTCACACATATGCATCATGTTGTAAACATAAAAGGTTATGCAACTGATGGGGTACAAACTCCTCTGTTGATATCTGCAGATATATAAAGTTTTTGGCAACTTGCTTACTGTGTGAAGAAAGTCTCATACAGACTGGTTCCTCTGGC
Organism: Protopterus annectens; assembly: GCF_019279795.1. Lineage (NCBI taxonomy): Eukaryota > Metazoa > Chordata > Ceratodontiformes > Protopteridae > Protopterus > Protopterus annectens. The sequence continues at coordinate 1,459,993,792 of NC_056726.1, forward strand.
CAGCTGTTTGCCTTTTTAACATGGTTCTCATTACCAGGTGATTGTCTCTTAACCAATCTGTGGTTCACTTCTGCCAACACAGCGGATTTGCAGTATACTTGGCCAATGTCATGCCACCACTGAACAAGACATAAGGCCTTCATGTAGATTAGAAGACCTTTCTGATATATTGTGCTGGACATTACTGGGGTCATGATACTATGTCATCACAGAGGGTATGTCTGTAGCAGCTACTTTTACATACAGATGTGTGTCCTGTAGAATGCAGCTGATGCTGCAGACAATAGGCATAGGCAGAGAGTGTGAACACTTTGGAGGACAACAAACTGTAAGAGCAACTGTGGGAGCTGTGGCAGCCTTTTTCTAGAAGCAGAGCCAGATTGAGGTACCCATTCCACTGCAAGTTAATGCATGCATATAAGGTAAGTATGTTGGGCAATGAGATCACTAACAGAGTATTAGACAACATATCTGTTGTGTCATTGAGCAACATAGGGGGTAAATATACCATTACGTCAACCATTTGGCAACTGCCAGGCCATGTATTACATTATTGTAGTAATTTGGAATGTGTGTGCTGGCAGTCCTTGTTATTAGCAGGAACTCCATATGTGTATGTTAGTTGTGCAGCTGTGCTAATCTGTAATATCATGACTGTGTGCTGCACTCTGATATTAGTGGTCTTCATTTGCATTAGCTAAATTAAACTCCTCTGTGGATGCATATTAATGCTTGACCTGACATCTTATGCACTTTATAATGTTGCTATAGGGATATGTCAAGTGTGTTCCCATCTGCAAGCCTTTGACTTCCATCACTGAAAAGCAAATATTGCATTTGAAATGCATTCTGTGGATAAAGAGTGTATGACTCAGTCATTCATTAATGGCTTCACAGTAATGTCATTTAAATGCTACACAACACGGGATTTGAACCCAGGACGTGTGGCAAAGCTTGCTGATTGGAAAGCATTTAACAGACTGAGCTACTGAGTCACTATTACAGTATGTGTATTTGTGAAGATATAAGTGTATACATGCAGGCTGTGACATACCTCCATTACATCCATTATTATGTACCTGGCTTTATAGGGATATACAGTATTTCTCCAACAGAGTACCGGTTAAACATGCATTTGCCATTAATGTTTTAGCAGGTGTAGTTCTACATGTTGCTGATAAAAGTGCACATTTACCTGCTTTTAGAGACCTCACTTACATCCATTACTCCGTGTCTGGCTTTCTTGTGGTGCAGTCCTGTACCACTCCAAGTTACAGTCCCTGTTTTTCCATTACTCTTTCAGCAAGTTTATGTGATACGTTACAATGTGCAGCTCTGCTTAAACATGCTTAATGACTGTAACTTGCAATTACTATGTTTTGGTTAAACCACCTGTTTTAATCAACAGCTGTGTGGCATGGAAGTCTAATGTAGTGTTCTGCAGGTGTGATGGTCTTGGGTTCAACATAGGGGAAAGATGTCTATTTTGTATGAGTTTATTATCATTTAAAACACATATATCAATATAGCTCCATTTAGTTAAGCTTACAGACACTGTGCTATGTGATGTGTTATGCAGTGTTGTGCAAAATATCTTTAAAGAAAAGAAAAATATGGTGATAGGACAGTGGTGAAATGGGATGCAAGCAGGAGGAACACATAGTGAAAGGCAGGTAGGGATGTGCAGGAAGGGTGTAGGAAAGAACCGTAGCTATCCATGACTTCATCAACAACAACTGTGCACTTTTACAGAATTTGTAGTTGAATTTAGACTGTCAACCCCTGAGAGAGGGGTGGTGACAACATATCTGCATTGTCAAGTCAACTGGACCAAATTACATGTGTCTGTTGCATACGTGTTTGAAATGGAGAACTTTGTATGGGACAATATCTTTTTTGAGACAGGTGCCCATTTTATTTAAGGTGAGAGTGGAATGTTGGGGAAGGGACATAGGTACATGTGAGGGAGGTAAGTTGGGAAGGTGAGGAAGCTTTTCCAGACAGACAAGATAGCAGACAGGGTGGTGTGTGACAAGAAGGCAGTGAACACCTTGGATGGGGAGAGTGTTGTGGAATCCCAGTCTCAGGTGCCTCCACAAGGTTGCAGCATGACCCAGGTTCCCACCCATGGGACTGTCAGCACTGCTTCTTCACTGCCCCTGGGGTGGTAGTAATGGAGGCTTGGCTCTGGGACAAGGCTGCCTCATCAGGTTGGTGAGCATGCCCTCCAGATAGCAAAGGTGACGTCCAAAAGTTGGGAAGAACATCCCGTGCATCAATCCTGGTAGTTCATCAGGGGTGACAATACCACCCTCTCCACCATCGCTCCCAGAAGGATGCCCAGCCCTGGCCTGTGGAGCAGAACTACCTGATGCCACAGGGAGTGCAGGTCATCAGAGGGGATACCACTAGGCTGCTGCTGAGATGTTGCTGGGCCCCGGTGCCATGGCCAGAAGAGCCAAGATAGGTGGCTTACCTGGAACCAGCCTACCTTGTCGTGCTGTAGTAAATTAGATTTAACGATAAGTTGGGTTAGTAATAACCAAACCAATGTTAGTATTAACATAATGGAACATAATATTAATTCATCTAAATACATATTAAGGTATATTATGTGGAACACAACAATAAATAATGTAACAGTAAGTATGTTAACAGCAAACCAATCATAAGGCTTTTTTCAGTTATGTTAGAAACCTGGGATGCAACTCCCAGACTTGTTCTGAGTTGATTCTAAACGACAAAAAATACACTGAACCCACAGACATCGCCAATATCCTGGCAGACAGGTTCAGTGCAAACTTCCACCCCCCCCCCCCCAAAGAGCAAGTATCTATCCCGGCAGAGGGCTGCCTCCCAAACATCTCAGATGCTCAGGTGAAGGCTGCCCTCTCCAAAGCAAAAAACACTGCTTCCATGGGACCAGATGGCATCCCAGGTTGCGTCCTACATGAACTCCAAGAGGAACTAATCCCTCAAATAAAACAGCTGTACAATCTCAGCCTCACTACAGGATATGTGCCCACAGAATGGCGTACAGCAACAGTGGTCCCAATCCACAAAGGTGGAGCCTCTACGGACCCTGGAAACTATCGCCCCGTAAGCCTGACTAGCTTAGTCTGCAAAGCTATGGAGAGGATCCTCATGGAGCTCATAAACAAAGACATTGGGGACCTACAGACACTAGATCCTACCCAGTTCGGTTTTGTCAAGGGCAGATCCTGCCTTTTGAACCTGGTTGACTTCTTTGAAACAGTCACCAAAGCCATAGATGAAGGGAAGGTAGTCCACACAGCCTATCTGGACCTTGCAAAGGCATTTGACACAATACCCACTGGCATCATAGATAAGCTATCCAGCTTAAATATAAACCCTATGCCACAAGATGGGTCAAACTGGCTCAAAGACAGAACCCACAGAGTGAGAGTTGCTGGAGCCATGTCAGACTCAAACCGGTCACAAGTGGCGCCCCACAGGGTTCTGTCCTGGGACCACTCTTGTTGGTATATACTTTTCCGAGGTACAGGCAAGCGTGGGAGGACTATGGCTCACCAAGTTCACAGACGACTGCAAACTGGGCCATAATCAACTCTCCAGCTGACACAAACATCCTTCAAAAAGGTCTCACAGAGACAGATAACTGTTGCCAGCGCCATGGTTTAAAGCTAAATGCCAAAAAATGTATAGTCATACCCTTTGGCAAAAACAATGTGCCCACAAATTACCACATAGGCGAAACCCATTAAGTAGAGAGAAAGTTATTAGGGACCTGGGGACCCAAGTTGATAGCAATCTCTCCTTTGAGAGCCACATTGCCAAAGTGGTTAGAAAGACCTTCTACATAGCCCACCTCATCACGAAAGGTTTCACATCTAGATAGAGGTAATAGTGCCCCTTTATTCATCCCTCATCAGGCCCATCATAGAATACAATGGGATGTATCTTACCCGACACCTGCAGCAATTAGAAAGACCCCAAAAGTATCTCACCAAGAGGATCAAGGGTCTCAAACAGATGCCATGCTGCTGGTTAAAAAACTCCAGCTCTACTCAGTTGCATACCGCCTACTTGAGGCGATCTATGCCTGACAAAGTCATGTCAAATCCAGAAAATGGACATGCTCCACCTCAGTAAATCTAAATCCCTTAGAGCCACATTTCGAGGGACTTGAACCTCAGCACAGAAATAAATAGAACTTGCTGGAGGGACAGGTTCATAACCCAGAGGCTCCCTTCACTCTGGAATAGAATTCCAGTTCATGTGAGGCAGAGTACCTCACTGAATCTCTTCAAGAAGAATCTCGATAAGTGGATGGGGATCGAGGTTTGTCCCAGGATTACTCCTGTCACTATTAGACAGAGGCACAGTAAACTAAACCTTAAAAAGGGCACAGTATGCTCAAATCAAGGGGTGGCGTAAGCCATACAGAATCGGGCTAGGCTTATAATTGCCCCAGGGCAGATAGCCTAGTATGAACCTATGAACCTATGAACCTATAACCCATAAGGCCAACATAACAGTTAATGTAACAGAACATATTAATATTAAATCATAATAATAAATAACATTAATAATTTAAAAAAATAAGGGGTAAGGAGAGAGAGAAAAACATGGCATTAGTGAATTTGCAGATGATATTAATACACAGACTACTAATACATACTTCTACAGGTGTGCAATGTCAGTTGTGAGTACAGTGACTCAAATTCTTCTATAGATGATGTAGCACGTACATACCGCTTAAGCTGTTAGCATGGAACAGTATGGGCCAAGCACTAACAAATGCAGATACACAGCTACATGAAACTGTTTCACATACTGTGCATATACATACTGTTTTATACTGTTTTAACTGTATTTTTCATTGCTAGATACTGTTTCATTACTCTAGTTGCATGTTTACTGAATTACTTAACTGTAAACTGCTTTTTCATACTGAGAGTTGTATTTTCTGTTGGTGAGTGCTCTAGCCGAGCTTTTCTGTGCATTTTTGATTTTTTTAGGTTTCTGTGTTCTACAGCTAGGAACTGTAATAGTGTGCATTACTATAACTGTATGTTTACAGTTAAAAGCATTCTCTAGTGTCTGCTTTTGCTCCTTGATCTGTTTAAAACTTTCATTTAGTGGCTACAGCTAGGAACTGTAATAGTGTGCATTACTATAATTGCATTTTTATTTAATTACTAAATTGTAAACTGCTTTTTTATACTGAGACTTGTATTTTCTCTTTGTGGGTGTTCTTTCTATGCTTATAAAGTGATGTTTCTGTGTTCTGCTCAGGTGGCATAATCTTGATAGAGGCCTGTTGTCTAGGCTGGTAGTTTTGTTTGAGTTTCCTGTGCTTCTGGCAGCCATTTTCTACTGATTGTCTTCATTATTATTGAGAGTAACAAGGCCTCCTGACCTGTAGTATGAGTGATTGGGTAATAGCAGGGGCTGAGTAGTAATTTGATTTTCAAATTCTTCCATTCTTACTGGTATATAAACCCTGTGTCTTGAAAAGGTTGTGCTTGTATTTATCAGGCTGTGGATTGCATTGCATTACTGAAACTAAGTGGAAATTTCTTAAGATTCCAAGAGCAGGATGCGTTATTTCTTACACTTATTTCATTGAACTGCACTTCTGAAACACTTATAATTGTGCTATACCGTTGATCTACTACATTTTGCAGTGTTATAAAGCTTTTTTTATTGTTTCACTGCATTTATCTACTGTTTTATACTGTTTTAACTGTATTTTTCATTGCTAGATACTGTTTCATTACTCTAATTGCATGTTTACTGAATTACTTAACTGTAAACTGTTTTTTCATACTGAGAGTTGTATTTTCTGTTTGTGAGTGCTCTATTCAAGTTTTCTGTGCATTTTTGATTTTTTAAGGTTTCTGTGTTCTACAGCTAGGAATTGTAAGTGTGCATTACTATAATTGTCTGTTTACAGTTAAAAGCATTCTCTAGAGTCTGCTTTTGCTCCTTGATCTGTTTAAAACTTTCATTTAATGGCTACAGCTAGGAACTGTAATTTATACTTGGTGGCTTTGCAGTTGCCCGCCCATACTGTATATCTGATCTGTGACACTCCTCCCAGTCTAGTGTCATTAGTTCAGTCAATCTAATAGAGAACATTCGTGAAGGCCAACCCACTCAGATTCTTAACGTTGAATTAACTTATGTTCCAGCTTTCTCCATTTCCACTTTTACTGAAAAAAAAATTCTAAGCTTGCTTCCCCCTTTCCTGTGGCAGGTCTTGTCCAGATACAGATTTGCTGTGTCCAGGACAGTTTGTGAGCTCCTGAGCTCCCCCTCCCACTTAACTAGGGTTAAACTCTTCCTGGCGCCATAAAGTCTGTTCTTCAAATTTTCCCTTGCAACTAGCCAGCTTTTAAGTTTTAGCACTCAAATCCGTTTCTTTGAGCTCAGCACTTGTTCAGAACTCATTGTAAGCACTAAATAAGTTACAAATTACTACAGCACTCAACTTTCCTCACTTGTCTAGAGGAAAACAGTTTTTAGTACTTAATAAATAAGCACCTATTCAGGCATGTCTACAGGTCAGCTCCCAGTGTTTTCTCCTGTCTACCTGATGAATCTGGGAATCTTGGGACAATGCAGCAATTGCCTCAGGTACACAGACAACCCTCTCCTCCTACCACCCAACACTACGATCTGTGAGATATGCACTTATATAGCCAAACTGGAAGCAAAGCTCTCTTCACCAAAGACTGGCCTAGACAGTCAAAAGGAGAAGGTAAACACTTGCACCGCACCACACTCATCACATAGTCCCTCAAAACCTACACCACCAAAATACACACACAGAAGCACAAAACACACACCTACATTCACGGAGGCTCTCAGTACAAATCTGCCCAAACAACAGAGACCTCCAAAGCAGTAATGCAAGCAACATCCACCCCCCCAATACAACCCATATGACACATAGCCCACATACTCAGTGTGCCCCTCAACTACAGCCCATAAGGCATAACGTGCCCAACACTCTAGTCATAGATGACTCTATAGTCAGGCACACTGATGTTCCACTCACCAGGCTAAACAAGGAAAAAGTTACTGTCAGCTGCCTGTCAGGTTCCAGGATCCGCCACATAACGCACGCACTCAGATCACACCAAAACAAGTACAAATATGACTCTGTCATTGTCCATGTTGGTGTGAATGACCTGAGATGTACCTCCCTGGACTACATGAAAAGAGACATGGAGGAGCTCTCCGATCTTGTAGCCCAGGCAGGTATGACCCTAGCCCTGAGTAGCATCCTGCCATCACCCAGAATGATACCACAGTACAAGGACAAAATGATTGACTTTAACAATTGACTAAGCTTCTGGTGTCATTCTAAGGGAATCCAGTATCTGTCTGCCTGGGATGACATGATCGACAGACCACGCTGCTTTGCCAGAGATGGCCTGCACCTGTTGCCCTTGGGATTGCGGATACTGGCAAAGGCTCTTGCCACCCCTATAGTGCCTTTTTTAAGAAAGGTTCAAATGACAAATTCACCACTGTAACAGGTACAAGCAAGCAAAATCTGAGGGTAATGCTACTCAATGCTAGAAGTCTAAACCTCAAAATGCACTCACTCGAGGCACTCCTTAAAATGGAGAACATTGACATCTGTGTAGTGACACAGACCTGGTTCAAAGCTCCAGAGAGCACCCCTGCATTACCAGGCTATAATTCATACCACATCTTTCTGCCACTAAACCTCGACCGAAACACTAAAGGTGGAGGCATGTCCATATTCATTAAGGATATCCACACCTCCAAGCTAGTTGCTCAGCATAATGCATCCGAGATTATCCAAGTTCAACTAACTCTGGGCAAAACCGCAATCCAGATTGTAGCTTGCTACAGACCCCCCACCATGCCCCAGGATTCCCACTCCTCTTTTCTTGATACACTGAAAAATATTAAGGTACAACCCAACACTCTAATAATGGGTGATTTCAACTATCCTACCATTAACTGGGAAAACTACTCATGTACCAACTCTTTTGCTCAACGTTTTCTGGAAATCATCAATTCCAACGCCTTGGATCAACTTATCCACACCCCCACCAGGGGCAGCAATATCCTAGACCTGGTCATCACCAACATGGGTGACCGGTGTTCCACACCAGAGGTCAGCTCCTCGTTGGTCAGATCCGACCACAAGCTAATCACCCTAGACATCCACATCCTGCTCTCCCCCCCCCCCCATTAGGAAAACACCGTAAAAAATGTCTCCAAAGCCAACTTCACGCTTCTTAAGACAGAAGTGGCAAACTTCACGACACCCATGCAGATGGATAATAGAGGTACGACTGCTGAATCGTACACAAATGCACTTTATAAGTACTTACACGAGTGCATGGATCATGCTATCCCTAACAGAACCAAGATGCTATCCTCCAAAAAACGGAAGCCAATCTGGTGGTCTTCTGCCATAAACAAACTCTACAACAGAAGAAAGAAACTGTTGCAAAAACGAGTAAAATCCCATGATTGGAGGAACTCCCTGGTCAGCCTCAGTAAGAAGCTGAGATCCCTCATAAAATCCTCCAAAGCTAGTTATGAAAACAAAATCACCACTGATTCTAAAGACAACCACAAAGCATTCTATAGCTATGACAAGAATCTCAATGGCAACACTCAGATCTACTCTGAGTTACAGCACAATGACACTAAATATACAGAACCAACTGATATTGCCAACATCCTGGCAGATAGGTTCAGTGCTAACTTTACCCCGCTCTCACCCCCTAAAGGGCCCATCTTTATACGGGAAGAATGCAAAGTTCCTGTAATCATGGCTGCACAGGTAAAAACCTCACTCTCCAAAGCCAAGAACACAGCATCCACGGGGCCTGACAACATCCCAGGCTGCCTACTACACGAACTACAGAATGAACTGGCACCCCACCTAAGTACCATGTTCAATCATAGCCTCACCTCAGGCTTTGTGCTCATTGAATGGCGCACCATGACGGTTATCCCACTCCACAAAGGGGGGCCACAACAGACCCCGGGAACTACTGCCCCATTAGCCTGACAAGCCTGGTCTGCAAGGCAATGGAACGTATCATCATGGAACTCAATAAACAAAGACATTGGAGATCTCCAAACTCTGGACCCCAGACAGTTCGGGTTTGTAAAAGGCAGATCATGTCTCCTAAACCTGATATATTTCTTTGAAGTAGTCACCAAAGTCATAGATGAGGGTAAGGTTGTTCACACAGCCTATCTGGATCTCACCAAGGTGTCTGACATCATCCTCCACTCTGGAATTATAGATAAACACACTAAACTAGGTTTAAATCCCTATGTCACAAGATGGGTTGCCAACTGGTTTACTGACAGAACCCACACTGTGAAAGTAGCAGACTCCAAATCAGACTTCAGACCAGTGACAAGTGGAGTACCACAGGGTTCAGTCCTGGGTCCTCTCCTGTTTGGTATCTACTTCTCTGAAGTACAGGCTAACACAGAAGGTCTTTGGCTAACTAAATTCGCAGATGACTGCAAACTAGGAGCAATAATCGAAACTGCTAATGATGTGGACATCCTACAAAAGGGCCTCACTGAAACAGATGCCTGGTGTCAAAGCCATGGTCTCAACCTCAATGCCAAAAGGTGCATTGTGATCCCCTTTTGTAAAAACTCTGTACCAATGAACTACCACATAGGTGGTAGTCTACTTAACACAGAAAGTGTGATGAGAGACCTTGGGACACAGGTGGACAGTAGTCTCTACTTTGATAATCACATCACCACAGTGGTCAGGAAATCCTTCTACGTGGCACACCTCATCACAAAAGGTTTCTCATCCAGAAAAAAGGTAATTGTTTCCCTCTACTCATCACTCATTAGACCCATTAAAGAGTACAACACCCCTTTTGGCATATACCTCACAAGACATCTACAACAACTGGAAAGGCCGCAAAAATACCTCACAAAGAGGGTTACTGGCCTCAAACAGATGCCTTACGTAGACCGTCTCAAAAAACTCCAGCTTTACTCCGTCGCATATCGCCTACTCAGAGGCAATCTCTGCCTAATATACAAAGCTATGTCAAACCCAGAGCTGTTGGACATGCTCCACTTAAAGAAATCCCAATCCCTCCAAGCTACATGCTCTAGGGACCTAAACCTTGTCACCACAATAAACAGAACATGCTGGAGGGATAGATTCCTGTCCTAGAGACTTCCCATACTCTGGAACAGACTACCTATCTATGTCAAACAGAGCTCCTCATTAGCACTCTTCAAGAAAAATCTTGATGATTGGAGGGGTAATAGGAAATTCACCCCAGGGATCACTTCTGTGGTTCTGTTTGACAGGGGCAGAGGAAAATAATTTTTTTGGCTGGCGAAAGCCAGGATACCTTTTTGGCTAGGCTTGTATAGGCCCTAGGGCCAATAGCCTAGTACCTATCTATGAACTTATGAACCTATGAACCTATAACTACCAAGGTGTTCTGTAAATGGATTTGCAGATACATTGCATTCCAAGTAATCATTTATCTGTTAATCACGGACCAGACAGATTGGGCAGTTGTCATTATGTTATGAAAAATCATGACAGTTGAGAGGTATGTTTGTGTACATTAAGTACAGTAGACAGCTGTCATGTCTAAGTTGGCAGGAATGGGAGTAGAGCCCAAAAGCTGTGACTCCAGGGGACATGTGCATGCAATGTAACAATTGACTGCAGTGACATTAGAACACACAAGCAATGAATACAGCTGTACTGCAGTTATTTGAACATATTACTTATCAAACCACAATCCTATTGTTATTGCTCCTTAGAATCTGTGAAGTATAGACATATTGACCATGTTTAAGATTTGTGTCAATGACTTGTTTACTGAGGGCAGAATAGAACAGGACATGTTCAATTTCATGACAACATCTTACCCTAAATATCCATACCTTTTTGGTATCCCCAAAATACACAAGGACCCACTAAATCCACCTATGAGACCCTTAGTCGATAGCCGTGGCTCCCCCACGTATTCTTGTGCTAAAGTCATCGACGCGATTCTGCAGAGGTACTTAGTCTTCGAGGACCAAATCTGTAAAGATTCATGGTCCTTTTTGGCTAAAATTAACAGTTTAGAGTACAATGAGAATTACAACTTTCTCACTATTGACGTTAAAGACCTGTACACTTGTATCCCTCAAGATATCAGTATTGAATGGGTGGGCCTTATGTTGAACAAACACGGTGCTCCAAGTTTGGAGACTTCTTTGGTGATTGAGCTACTTGACCTTGTATTAACAAACAACTTTTTCATGTTCAATAATGAGGCATAGCGATGGGTTCCCCTTGTGGAGCTAGTGTAGTTAATGTGGTCATGGCTTACTGGGAATTGGAGTTTGTATTCAAGAACAACAACGTCCAAAAGGTTCTTGTATATTACACTAGATACCTGGACGATATTTTCATTTTGCTAAATGGAGGCCATGAGACCGGTCGTTATGTGCTGGAATCATTTAATCAATCTACAGAATTCTTGCAATTTACATCTACTTTCAACATGGAGGCCATAGCATACTTGGATATTTGGTTGAGTAAGAACAGAATATTGAGCTGTTACACGGCAAAAATACACAGGAAAAGTACATATTCTAATTCTTTCCTCCATTTTTCTAGTTGCCACCCATTTCATCAGAAATGATCTGTCATCAAGGGTCAACAAGTTAGAGCTTCACGTACAATTAGCCAGGAGGAAGACTTTGTGGAGGAATGTAGGTTCCTGAAAAGTCTATTCCTACACCTTGACTATCTGGAAACCTTACTGGACTCCTTGATTGAGGAGGTTAGTCTAAAAAGGTCAAGCCAGTTTTATAAACCTATCCTGTCTACGAGGTCTTTGGCCTTGTTAACGCTAGTGATCCTGGCATGTTAGTACCTGAGGGCTCTCATGAGTCAAAAAGTCAAAGCAACCAAACTTTTCATCTTAGCTTTATAACTACCTTTAGTACACAAAGTCATCTTTGCACTAAAATCTTGCAGAAAAATTGGGAACTTTTCAGGACCAACCAAATGTTATTTAACAAACTAGGATGTTCACCTAAAGTTATTTTCAGACGTGGTAGGAATCTGAAGAATTTTTTGGAAAAACTGTATCATAGGGTTCCCAGATTAGTTGGCATGAATAAATGTGAGAATTGTAATTTTTGTAAAAATGTGGAGGTGGCTAACTCATTTGTTATCAACGGTACACAGTTTAAACTTAAATATAGGTTTAACTGTAATTCTAAATTTGTGGTCTACTTGGCCAAATGTACATGTTGCCCTGCTTTTTACATAGGCAAGACAGAGTGAAGGATCCGTGACAGAATGTATGAACATCTTTATGCAATAGGTCACAATAAGACTGACAATGCCTTGGCCAAACACATCCAATTAAATGTTGACCATAAATTCAAATTTATGGCCATGGATCATATGTTACAAGACATCGAAGGTGGTCCCACACCTCTTAAACTTGAAGAGCTCAAGCTCATTTGGCAAATTAAACTTAATGCATACAATTTACCAGGTCTTAATGAGACCTGTTCTATTAGTAGCATTTTAAAATTGAGGAGTTTGCAAAGATAATGGCTTACAATAGTTAAATACTTTTAAGTTTGACTTTTTGGTTAAACAATTTTAAGTATATAAATCAATTTTTATTTGAATTTTTTAGGTAATAGTTATTACATTTGTGTTATTTGGTTATGCATATACAATACACCATTTTATTTTCACCTTTTGTAAAAGTTTGGAATGCCATGTTATAATATTTTTTTCAGTTTTAGCTTTGTACACCACTTTAAATGTATCATGTTAAGTGATAATAATTGATTAGATTGCCCCGTGTTTTTTTTATTGAGTTTTTTTGATTGAGTGTTTAAATAGTTGGCGTACTCTTAGCTGTTTTACTTCTGATGAAGTTTGCATATTCAGCAAACGAAAAGCGCTTTAAGTGTTTTTAATAAATTGTTGGTGTTTACTCTTCTGCTGCTGTGACCGTTTCTTGGGTTTAACAAGTATAGACATACTATCTGCCCAGAACATGGGCTACCTTACCCATATACATTGTTCCTGGAGTGGGAGGAATAGAGAACATTATTTGACTGAAAGTGGCCTGAAGACAGCCATGAACCATACTCTGGGTTGTGCAATACATTTATCAGGCAATTACTTTTGCATTCTTTATTTATTTCAGTTTTACAGTTGACTATAGTGACATTAAAACACACATGCAATGAATACAGTCCTACTGCAGTTATTTGAACACATTGCTTATCATACCACAATCCTGCTTTAAACCTTATTGCTTATTGTTATTGTTTATTGTTTATTGTACTACAGTTATTAGAAAATATCCATACTTACCACACTCATGGCACATCCTGACCAGGCACCTGGTGAGACTGGATATTGTGAGCCCATTCAGCTACAGCTGTTGGAAGAGAAGCACATCGTTATACATACCAATTTTGGATGGATTCAGCTTATATTTTAGTAAAGTAGTGACAAACATACTTACATATCTGTGGAGCATGCCCAGTCCTGGCCTCTTGGACCTAGGTGTCTAAGGTTCCCCTCTTCATTTGCTTCAGGTCATCATAGTGGTGATGACATTGCTCACCAGTGCGGGGGATACTATTAGCACTGGTAGTATCACTGGCCAACTGAACCAAGGCTTCAGCTTTACATTCTGAGCTCTGGTAACCACCCTGCAACAGCTGGGGTTCGTAGTTCTGGACCAGGAGTACAACAAATAATCTGGACTGCTGCACACCCTACCTTTGTGCCTGAAAGCATACTCCCTCACCAACAATGGTAGGCATATCAAGAGTTTAGTAAAACTCTAATGAATGCTGCAGTGTTCCCACATTTTGATCATAATATAGGCTGTTTTCCCCCTTGCACATCATACTGTAACGTTTAAAAAAGAACTGTGCTGCTTAGCATCACACAGACCAGCTTAGTGGAGCTGAGCATCATGTGAACTTGCAGAGCCATGTTTTAGTGAAGCTTAGCAATGCGCAAACAGGAATAGCCATTGACCATGTTAAAGCAGTACTTAGCACCATGCAGCATTTCCAAATGTAACAATTTTGGTTTTGAATTAAACCATCCATTAGGTCACCTCACACATTTCCACAGTTGACTGCTGGGGACTTGAACCTGGGACCTACTACACTTTAGGATTTGACTCTACCTATTTAGGTACTTGGATAGTGAGAAAGCCAGTATACCTTCACATATACCACTAAGCTAACTGTTAGCATTGCTAAGCACCTCGCTGTGCTGTGCAAATGGGCATTCAAAAAATAAAATAAAAAATAGACAACTATAACCAACTAATTACATCTGTTTTTTATTTTTAGATGTCTGGTAGGTGTCAGCCCTGGCCTGTGGGGATGCACTCTGTGCCATGCTGCGCAAATCGGCATAAAAAAGAAAAAAATAAACTAAATAAAAAAAAATAGAAACAACTATTACAACTCACACATATTTCTACACTAGCAGGGTACTTTACAGGGATTCTTGTCCTGTACATAACATCTGTCCAAAAATTCCCTTGACAGTTCACAACCATGTGACAGCCTCTACACTACTGCCTGCACAGATTCAATATCTGTGTTATTATGATCTCCCTAGTCAGAGGGTCATGATTAATAGGCATGGTCCACTGCCAAGGGGGAACTACGGCCATGTATATGTGTACATTTCATGTAGGCTCTACAACAGTCCACCTCCCTGGTTAACAAACTGCAAATAATTAATAAATAAAATATCCTATGGTTATTTTTATTGTCCTGTGCTATGTTTATATTATGTTATGTGGAGTTATATTATATTGTGCTATTCTATGATTATGTTATATAACTATATTTTGTCATATTGCACATGTCATGTTTTATATCTGCAATAATGCATGAAGGCATGTGCATGGTATGGATATAAATGTATGCCCAGGGGTGTTGTAAGCCAGAAGCTCAAGGGGATAAGTATGATGTCACAAAAGTGAGTTAATTATTTCTTCTTCTCATTCCTCACTGAATTTGGCTTTTTGTGAAATCTTGCATTATTTGTCAGAGCACTGATTATTTATTTATTTATGTAGTTAGACCCTGCACCACATGCACATAGTAGTTAGGGATCTTGACACATGAGTCAGCAGTTCCATAACCTTTGACAACCATGTTGAGACAGTAGTTAGGTAATCCTTCTGTTTAGCACAGATGAGTTTCAATGGAATCTTGCAGGTCAAAAAACGTTATGGTTTGAACTTTCATCTAATTAAACACATTAGTGAGTAAAATGCATCTTTGAGGAGAGTATAGGAATACACAGTGAATAAGGCTAAGGACTTCTAGTAGGTATTGCCATTAAAATCCTTAATTACCAAGACAGAGTAGAAACTCTATTATTATCCTCTGTCTCTTACTGACTCCTACGTGGAGATCTAAGCCTTGCTTTTGATGCCATCAAATAACTCACCTTAATGCATTTATTATACCTTCACAGGATGAATAGTTATACAAATATTCAAACTAAGGATTTGAACCTCCACCAGTATAAACATATTGGATGGATAGATTCATTACTCAATGGTTTTTGGATCTCTAGAATAAACTTCTCAACGTGTTACTCAGAATGGCACCCTTGTTTTATGACAATCAGGCATTTGAGATGTGCACAGTGTATTAGTGCAAAACATAGCATTCTTTGTTTTTAACAGCAATATTTTAAACTGTCCCTGATCTGATACCTTACACAAAAGCAGGCTAGTCCTGTAAAGCTAAGCCAATGACTATTTAGCTTGATCATAACTGCAAGGTAAGCCATTCTCATCCACTGACAGCCCCCTTACCCAGAAATCAAAGTCAAAGTAAACTTTATTGTCATAGAGATCAACACAGAGGAAAAAGTGTGTACCACTGCATGAAATTTCAATACTTAGGCTTGTACCATAAGAATGACAGTTTACATAATGAAGATAGAATAAATTAATAAAAAATTAAATAGTAAAAATAAAAAAGTAAGATACTAAAAATAAATAAAGTAAAAAAACTTGAAAGCTTTTTTATAGCACAAACAAAACAAATACAATAGGAACAGACTCAGTAAAAATATAATGATATGTAAAAACAATACTATACATAAATAAAAGAGGCACACATATAAAACTCACCCACCACCAATATATGCCATAAACTTACAGTTTACAGTTTTCATAGTGTAGATAGAGACTTGTAAAGTGAACCATGCAGAGAGTTATCTAAATAACAATGACATATTACACACAAATAATGTTTTACCCATTTAGAGGGCTAGGCTATGCATTTGTTGTTCAGCTGTCTGATAGCATGTGGGAAAAAGCTGTTATGCAATCCAGATGTCCTGCAATGCTTCTGTCGAACTTTTTTCTTGGCAGGAGTTTGAACAGTCCATAAACCAAATGGTTTATTTTATTTTTTATTTTATTTTTATTTTACATTTGTTAACCAGGATGGTCCGACTGGATGAGGTCCATTTACAGCGGAGGCCCGGGGAGAAAAGCTCCACTTAATTAATACAACAGACAATGATAATAATACATAATGTAAAGTAAAGACTTTGTTATTGAGCAGTATTTTGTGCATAATAGAACAGTACGGAAGGAAAGATAATATCAGCAATATATACAAGTGGACATTAAGTTAGTCATCAAAATATACAGACAGAGATCATAACAACATTTCCAAATGTAAAGGGATTTTTACCAAGGGTCTGTTAATTGGAGAGAAGAGAGAAAGATGGTGGTAGAATAGACTAGGATTAAGTAAGACATGCACATAGTCAAGAGCTAATAAGATGAGGCTTAAGGGAGTTTTTGAATTGTTTGGTATTAGGTGCAGAAGTCACTGAGGGAGGGAGATTTTTCCAACTTTTTGCTATACTGTGAGAAAATAGATCTTTACCTGCTGTGTTGTTGGCTGTGGAGATAGAGAGGAGTGATTTGTTGGCAAAGCGGAGTGGTCAGTTTGGAATGTAATTAGTCAGTAGTTCCCTAAGGGCTGGAGTTTTTTCAGGGTATTTTAGGTTGTTATAAGCTATGACTAGTTGGTGGTAGGTTGATAACTGTGGGAGCTCAAGCCAATGAAGTTTCCTAAGAGGTATACAGTGGTGTGTTCTAAAGAGGGAATTTTTTGCAAACTTGGTGATTTTGTTATAACACAACTCAAATTTCTCCAGGTCAGATTTTCTTACATAGGTGAGAATAGGTGCTGCATACATGAGTGTGGAAAGAAGGTAGGTTTGAGCTAGGGTGACCCAAGCTTGATCTGATAGAAAGTCTTTTTGTCTGTATAGGGACCCCGTTTTTGTGTACCTTTTTAATAGTTTGAGAGATATGGATGTCAAAGTATAGGTTGTTATCTATTTCGATGCCAATTAGCTTGGTGTGGAGAGAGTGTGAAATGACAGTTCCATTACTGGAGGAGGTAGAGAAGGAGAGTGGAGTGGTTTTTGATTTGTTTGGGGTAAATAGAAGTAGTTTTGTTTTGTTGGGATTTAAGATAAGTTGAATATCTGTGATCCACCTTTCTACTGAGGTAAAAGATTCCTGGGTGAGATGCTGTAGGGTGGTGAGATTTAGGGCAGAGCAGATCAGGGTGGAATCATCTGCATACTGTATGAGTGAAGCCTGTAGGGTAGAGGTATGTAGATGATTGGTAAAGATAGAAAAGAGGAGTGGACCGAATATGGAACCTTGGGGTACACCAATGGTAGTTGGGAGTAAAGATGATATAACTCCTTGCCATTGGATAGCTTGTTGTCAGTCTGATAGATAGTTTTTAAACCATGCAAAAGTGTTAGGGGCAAAGGATAGAGAGGTAAGAGTATCTATTAGAATGGAGTAGGAAACCATGTCAAATGCTTTGGAGAGGTCCAGGAATATAGCAGATGCAAATCTGTTGTTATTTCTATGTTGGTTAATCAGGTTTTTGAAAGAGAGAAGGTCTGAAGTTGTGTTGTGGTTTGGGCAGAAATCATGTTGCGTAGAGGAGAAGAGATTGTTAGAGTCTAGGAAATGCATGACCTGAGAGTGTATGCATTTCTCAAGTACCTGTGATAAAGGAGACAGAATGGCTATGGGACAATAGTTAGAGAAATCATAGAAATTCTCACCTTATGAAGGGGAATAATGTAAGAGATGTTCTATAGTTGAGGGATGTGGGATTCCTGTATGGAGCGGTTGACTAAGACTGAGACTGGGTAGGATAGAGAGTTGGCAGCCATTTTTGGGAAATGAGCAGGTATACCATCTGCTGCAAGTGTAGTGGGTTTTATGTTTTAAGATGTATTTTTTTATTGGTGAGGTTGGGACAGGAGAGAATGTAAAGGGAGGTGAGTTAGGAATTGTTGGTATGGATGAGTAGCTATTTTTGGAAAGTTGAGGTGATAGTGATTTAATGGATTCAATAAAGTGGTGGTTAAATTTGGAGGCTATATCGCTATCTGATTTTGTAGAGGTGGAGGTGGGAGCTGGTGTGGAAGTTTTGCCAAGTTTTAATAGGGAGCTTATTGCATGCCAGAACTTTTGAGGGTTATTGAAGTGTTTATTTTGTATATCTAGAAAGTAGTTCTGTTTATCAAGCTTTGTTTTTTTACCTGATTCCTAAAGTGTTGATAGTTTTGTTTGGATGGACTAGTGTTATCTTTCTTCCAGGATTTCTATGTCTTGTCTCTGGTTTTTAATAGGGCTCTAGTGAATTTAGTAAGCCAAGGAGCATAGCGTTGCTTAGCTCTGACTTTACTTACTGAGGCAACTGAGTCATGGATATTAATAAGAGTGCTATTAAAATAGTCCACTGCTTGGTCTAGGTCAAGGCTGTGTAGTGGTTCCCAGTTACATTTTTTTAATATAGTTTTGAGTTCTAGAGTGTTAACATTGCGATTGTTTCTGACTTGTCTATAGACTATAGGTTTGGGTAAGTTAGTACATTTTCATAGGAGGAAAGTAGGGAGATGGTCACTAAGTCTGTCAGGTAGACTACCTATTTGGTAATTATGTTCAGGGTAATGTACTAATGTCCAATCTAGTATAGACTCCTTATGGGATTTTTTATCTACTCTAGTTGGTTCTTGAATGAGTTGAGAAAATCCATACAGGTTGATGTGGTTAGTGAGGTTTTTAGAGTTACAGGCTAGCCAGTCAGTGTTTAGGTCACCTAATAAAATACTTTCCTGTGGGAGATTATCTTTTGACCATTGTAGAATCTCCTCAATTATTGGAGCATTATTACCTGGAGAGATGTATGCACACAGAATATTGAATCTCCTCAATTATTGGAGGGTTATTACCTGGAGGGATATATGCACACAGAATATTGAATCTCCTCAATTATTGGAGCGTTATTACCTGGAGGGATGTATGCACAGAGGATATTGAATCTCCTCGATTATTGGATCATTATTACCTGGAGGGATGTATGCACAGAGGATATTGAATCTCCTTGATTATTGGAGAGTTGTTACTTGGAGGGATGTATGCACAGAGGATATTGAATCTCCTTGATTATTGGATTGTTATTACCTGGAGGGATGTATGCACAGAGGATACTGAATCTCCTCGATTATTGGATCGTTATTACCTGGAGAGATGTATACACAGAGAATATTGAATCTCCTCAATTATTGGAGCGTTACTACCTGGAGGGATGTATGCACACAGGATACTGAATCTCCTCAGTTATTGGAGTGTTATTACCTGGAGGGATGTATGCACAGATGATACTGAATCTCCCCAATTATTAGAGCGTTATTACCTGGAGGGATGTATGCACAGAGGATATTGAATCTCCCCAGTTATTGGAGTGTTATTACCTGGAGAGATGTACGCACAGAGAATACTGAATCTCCACAATTATTGGAGCGTTATTACCTGGAGGGATGTATGCACAGAGAATACTGAATCTCCCCAATTATTGGAACGTTATTACCTGGAGGGATATATGCACAGAGGATATTGATGCTCTTTTTCTTATTTAACAGTAGGACAGAGCCCATAATCTCAGCAGTATTAAATTTAGGTAGAGGAGTTAGGAGAGGTTGGAGAGAAATTGTATTTTTATAGACAATTGCAATGCCCCCACCCATTCTGCGTGCTGGGTTTTAGCCAGGTCTCTGTTATGCTAAGGATGTCGGGGGAGTAGTGACTTATGAATGCGTGTAAGTGAGGAAGTTTGTTTGATATACTGTGAGGGTCTCTGTTATGGTAAGGATGTCAGGGGAGTAGTGAGTTATGAATGCATGTAAGTGAGGAAGTTTGTTTGATATACTGTGAGAGTCTCTGTTACGGTAAGGATGTTGGGGGAGTAGTGAGTTATAAATGCGTGTAAGTGAGGAAGTTTGTTTGATACACTGTGAGAGTCTTTGTTATGGTAAGGATGTCGGGGAGTAGTGAGTTATGAATGCGTGTAAGTGAGGAAGTTTGTTTGATACACTGCGAGAGTTAATATTAATGAAGGGGAGTAATGAGTTATGAATGCGTGTAAGTGAGAAAGTCTGTTTGATATACTGCGAGAGTTGAGATTGATGATGAGTAGATCTGCAATGTGCTTGTTTGGAGGTATAATGTTGCTTGGCCCTGGATTTGGGTGAATATCCCTTGAGGTAAGGAGGTATTTCATTAATGAAACTTGAAGCTTGGTAGTTTGTAGAATATCTATGTGGAGTTTACTTCATGTTTTTCTAGTGTAGAATAGTGAAACATACTTGTCACGTAAAAATAGTATTGTGTTGTCACTAAATAAAGAGGGAGCTATAGGAAAGCTTATGTGTGTAATAATAGGTGCGAAGGTATGTGTTGTATGGTAGGTGGTGTGTGGTAGTGGTGTGATTGTGTGTAAGGATGTAATGTAGGTTAGAGTTGTGAGGGTTAGTAGGAGATATGAAAGTAAGGCCTGCATAGTTTGGGTTTGTATTATTTGGATGCAAGTGGTAAATTAGGGGTGTGGTTAGGGTGGCTGCAGGTGAGTGGCTGTAGGGAGTGGTCAGGTGATTGGGGGTTATAATAAATGTAGAAGTAGTGGGGGCAGGTGGAATTTGGGGGTAGGTGAGCGGAGTGAGCCGAGCATATCCCTCAATACTTTTCTGACTCTATCATATCATCTGTTTGAATATATGTCCCTTAGGGACTGAAGGTTGGAGTCAATGATTTTTGTCACCTGTTTTATGATCTTATCCAGTGCCTTCCAATCAGCTTGATAGTAATTTCCATACCAGACAATGATGTTGTTTGTCAGTTCACTTTCAATCATGGCTCTGTAGAAGGTAAGTAGGACCTGTGGGGGGGTTAGCTCTATGAAGTCTGCTAAGGAGGTGAAGACATTGTTGGGCTCTCTTTAAAAGGTAGAAAGTGTTTGTGGCCCAAACTAGGTCATGGGAGATATGTACCCCTAGGAATATGGTGCTATTTACTCCCTCCATTTGGCACCATTGATGATGATTGGGGTGTGTGGCTTATTGTCCTTCCTAAAATTGATGATGATTTTCTTGGTTTTCCCAACATCTAGTGCAAAGTTGTTGTCAGTGCACCAATGAACAAGTTGGTTCACCTCCTCCCTGTAGGCCACCTTATTTTCCTTCTTGATAAGGCCAATTACTATGATGTCATCTTCAAATTTGGTGATTCTGTTTGACTGAAGTGTAGCTGTGCAGTCATGTGCTAGAACTGTGAAAAGAAGTGGGCTGAGTATGCAACCTTGTGGGATCCTGATGTTTAAGGTGATGCTGTTTGAGTGATGTTTTCCTACTTGAACTATTTGTAGCCTTGCAGTAAGGAAGTCGAGGATCCAGTTTCATATTTTGTTTTCTATGCCTAGATTACTCAGCTTAGACAGCTTAGTCATATTCTTATAAAATAATAACTACAGACACAGTAATGTATTTCAAGTTTTTTTCACACAAACACAGCAATCCAAGTATCCCAATTTATTTCACACAAATACACTGTAGTCCTTCAAAGCCAGAAAGTTAAAACTGATCAAGCAACAAAAAGGCAGGTTGCTTTCATCCACATACAGTTCCCACACCTACTCAGCAGTTATACCACATCTCATTTTGGAAATAATAATATCTCTCAACCTCTCAAATCAAGAATCAGGACAAAGCTAAACAACTGTAAAAGACTAAAGTCACCAGAATCAATGACACACTTTAAATACTGCTGTTATATACTTAGAAAGTTGTCAGAATAAAACTGTTTTTTTCATTAGCATATGCTTTCTGAACAACATGAAGCCTGAAGCTCAAATGTGTGTCATTATGTAGAGACTGTAATCCATAAAAAAGAACCAGAAAACAACAAATTTTGTGAGGAATAAATAAAAAATATAAGGCAAAATTGTGAGCATTCTGCACACTCAGGGACAGATGAGAGCAATATAATGTTAGCTTTGTTTCACATACATATCAGTTTATCACAAATATTACAATATATTTCACAGAAATGCACAATAGTCCTAAGATGCCAGATAGTTAACTGACCAAACAAGAAGATAAGTTGCTTTTATCCACATGCAGTCCCCATCCAGCAGTTATAGTCACCTTGTTGTGTGCAACTCATTTGGCTGCGAGAAAAATAATACCCTTTATCCTCTTAGCAGAAGAATCAGTGAAAAGCCTAGAAACAATGATGAACAATGGCCCACAATGAGGGGCATATTTTAAATATTGTTCTTATATACTTAGGAAGTTGCTAGATTAAAAATTTCTGTATGTTGCCATCCCTTTTCAGAAGGATATTAAGACCAAAAACTCAAATGTTTATTATTATTTAGTGATTGTAGTCCTCAATCATTTGCCAAAATACAAGTTTTATGAGGAATGGGTCAAAATGAAGCAACGGCAGAGACATTCTGCAAAATCAAGGACAGTTTTAACTGTTTCATAGAAATAGCACCTGTCAATATAGCAAATCATTTCTTATAAACACACACTTGTCTTGTAAACACAGAGTATAATCTGAGTGAATGATAAGAGGATAAGTTGCTTTCATGCACAGCCAGTCGCCCACCACATTTAGTGACTGTCATCCTCAATAAATTGCCAGAAATTCACACATTTTATGAGGCACAGACCAAAAATATGAGGCAAAGTCAGGGGCATTCTGCAAAATAAGGAACAGTTTGAACTTGATTTCAAACAGTAGCCAGATAGAAAATGTTCCAAATAATTGTAAGCAAATGCATAGGTTCATAGGTTCATAGGTTGGTACTAGGCTATTGGCCCTAGAGCCTATACATGCCTAGCCATAACAATTCCCTGGCTATTTCTTCCCACACTATTTACTTCCCTGGACCCCTGTCTAGCAGGGTGACTGAAGTGATCCCCAGCATGAATTTCCTTTCTCCCATCCAATCGTCAAGGTTCCTTTTGAAGAGGGCCAAAGATGCACTCTGCTTGACATGTATGGGCAATCTATTCCAGAGTCTGGGGAGTCTCTGAGTCAATATAATCTAATCCTTTCAATCCAGATTGTGAACTGAGAAAACAACAAGAAGGTAACTTGTTTTCATCCATAACCAGTCCCTACCTTATTTAGTGCCTGCAGTCCTCTGTAATTTGTCAGAAATCTGCAAACTTTATGAGGCATAGACAAAAATATGAAGTAAATTCAGAAACATTCTGTGAACTTAGGAGGGCATTTCAACTTTGTTGCACATAAACTGAAACAGCAGCCAGAGAGAAAATACTCCAACTTGCATCATGCAAAGACACACTGGTCCCACAAAAGCAGATTGTAGCTGGGCAAACAACAAAAGGCCACGTTGCATTCCAAAAATGTTAGACAAAGACAAGAATATTCTACAAAATCAGGGAGTGTTTCAATTGTTTTTCACACAAAGAGTAGCCATTGAGTAAATATTCAAATTAATTTCACACATATGCACACTAGCTCTTCATATCAGACTTTAAAGTAAGTAAATTAAGAGGATAACTTTCTTTCTTTCATTCATAGTACAGCTAGATTCCCCCTTATATGGTTGCCTGCCAGAAAATGAAAAAAAAAGAAAAGGAAAAACTTACCTGACATTACCATGACCTGCTGCTGACTTGAAAACTGGAAATCTATAACTGCACTACACTATTTAATACTTGCAAGCTTTCAACTTGTTGCAATCACAAAGAATCATGGGAAGGCAATGATCAGAAAGTTGCAACAGCATTTTAGACAGGGTCATCACTAGCATTTATTTACTTAGCTGTTCTTTTATGTAAATAAACAGATCTTTACATAAAAGAATGTATAAAGCACCTGTGTTGAAAAGCTTCTCCCCAATGCTGTATATGCACAGATAGCAGGGACTGAGATATATAAACATAAGTAGGCTGTATGTCTATTTAAAGCTGTTTTTATAAGTAGAAACCATTTTACTGATTCCTTGTTATGATCAGCACATAAATCAGTGTTGAATATAATAAACATTTATAAAGTAGAACTGTCTTTTTGGCTTGACATGAGATTCCTTGGAGCTGTGGGCTCTGTATGGCCATCTGAATAATCCCTATTATATCCTACTATGTGCCTTTCCTATGTTGTCTTTCAACTCACCAATTCTGGCTATAGGATAGCCATCAAATACTGAAGTACTATTTGGTTTAATAAAGCCATTACAGAATCTGATATTTCAATCAAGTTTAGAAACAACATTTATTGTGCTTCTCCTTTCACTGTATGGCTCTTTTGTCAGTCCTCATTTGAGCATCTTTTGAACTTCCCGTGCCTATTTTTCCTGTACCTCTGGCACTCAGGGAAGTCTCAAGCTGATCTTCACTCAAGGTGTTTTTTGTATCTTGTGCTCCATTCTGTTAGTTTTGTTCTCCCTGGAATGTCTGAGAACACACCTTTATTTCTTAATGAAAATTCTCATTTATTTTTTTGTACCGTTAATAATAATTCCTCTAGCTTTACCTCAAGTAGACATTCCCTGTGTTCTCCTGCACGACTTTCAGCTTGGAAGCTAACAGTGGAGCTTTCTACTTCTTTTGATCAGTTTAGTATATTAATTAGATATGTTCCATCATTTTTTTTTTGTAATTGTCTAATTTTGTGATTCACTGTATTTATTTTTGCAGTCACCCCAAATGGCTGTTCTCACTTGGTCAGAAATTTGTTCTCAATATATTGCACTACTAATACTAATAAATGATCCCCTGAGTTCATTCCTCTAAGTCGGGCATTCGTGTTACAAACTCACAGGTGCATCTTCTGGGTTTTGCGCATGTGAGTCATTTACTTATTTATTTATTTATTTATTTATTTATTTATATTTATTTACCAGGGTAGTGTACTGCTCAATAATGACCAATTTGAGAATCAGCCTGGATGAAATACAAAACATTTCACAACAAAGAAGACAGAGATGTAAGCAGTAACAGAGAAGTTCAGATTAGTTGCATAGGAAAGATGCATATGTGCATTTTAGTCTACATTTCTGAGGCCATAACCAGAGTTAGTTTATGCTGTAAACTGAGACATTGTTTTATCACACTTTTAAATTATGGCTCCTCTTCTTCCCAAGTTTCTTCAGCAACATTAGGCAGGCTTCTAGGATGTCTATGCACAAAAGTTCAAATGGGGTAAATACAGATGAAGCTTGTTGGATATCTCTTAACATAAAAAGTAAGTATGTTAACATCTGGTTGCAGTTCTTACCATCTTTTCATAGCATTGAGTTTAATGTTTTATTTAAGCTTGCAACTGTACCTCAGCAACTGCAATAAGACAAGACAGAGATGAAAGTGCTAAACTAATTTCAAATAAGCTACTTCAAACCATTGATTGTTTTTGGTGCACCTTGGAGTTCTTGTCCGACTGCAGTCTCTGAGGTACAGTTTTATTTATTGGTAAATTTTGTACCTCTACATTTCAGCTTTGGGGTTATTACTTTTAAGCTCTCTGCTATACCATCAGTCTCCAAATGCTACACTGATGTTTTTGGTGTACCTTGGGGTTCTTGTCCGATTGTACTCTCTGAGGTACAGTTTTATTTATTAGTAAATTTTGTACGTCAACATTTCAGCTTTGTGGTTATTACTTTTAAGCTCTCTGCGAAACCATCAGTCTCCAAATGCTACACTGATGTTTTGATGCACCTTGGGGTTCTTGTCCGATTGCAGTCTCTGAGGTACAGTTTTATTTATTGGTAAATTTTATACCTCTACATTTCAGCTTTGTGGTTATTACTTTTAAGCTCTCTGCTAAACCATCAGTCTCCAAATACTACACTGAAGTTTTTGGTGCACCTTGGGTTTCTTGTCCGATTACAGTCTCTGAGGTACAGTTTTATTTATTGGTAAATTTTGTACCTCTACATTTCAGCTTTGTGGGTATTACATTTAAGCTCTCTGCTAAACAATCATTCTCCAAATGCTACACTGATGTTTTTGGTGCACCTTGGGGTTCTTGTCTAATTGCAGTCTCTGAGGTACAGTTTTATTTATTGGTAAATGTTGTACCTCTACATTTCAGCTTTGTGGGTATTACTTTTAGGCGCTCTACTAAACCATCAGTCTCCAAATGCTACACTGATGTTTTCTCTGAGGTAGTTTTTATTTATTGGTAAAGTTTATACCTCTACATTTTAGCTTTGTGGTTATTACTTTTAAGCTCTCTACTAAACCATCAGTCTTCAAATGCTACACTGTTGTTTTTGACTGCCAAGCTTTAATACATTGCCATAATGCACATCCAACCATCTACAATGCCTTTGTCATATTTTTGCACATGATTTTGGGGTGTCACCTATGGTTCACACTGCTGGGTGGCTAGCTCTGCAGTTGTTGCTCTTCCATATCACATGCTCGCATGCAACTAATGGACTACCATTGACATGAAGTGAATGCCTTGGTCATTATTTATACCTTTAGGAATACTAACTCAGGAGGATAACTGTACTTGTTCCCATGTAATAACCCTAGCATTAGTGTTGAATAATGGTCTGCAATTTGTTTAGTGTGTTTTGTGATTACTTTAAGGCTGTTACAATGGTTAGGTCACACTTCTTCTGTGCACCTAGGTATTGTTTTATTACTCAGAGCCTGTAAATTATTTTGCCAATCATGTAATCAAAAAAATTACTATTTTTGTCCTCACCAGTTTGAACATTTACATCCTCCAGTAGTCTTTCTGACCCATTTATTCAATTTTCTGTTTTATTGTATAAACTCTCATATGATCTGTGAAGGAATAATCTTTCTGTGATCGCAATTATTGTTGTACCTCTGAGAGTTGTAAATCGAAGGGATATCATCCTGAAATAATAAGGATTATTCATATCAATTCCCATTCTTCTCAGATTGTTCCTGCATGTCACACGTGCTATGTATGCAAAAAGTGCCTCCCTTAGTGTTCTTGCACACTGTGCCACATTCATACAGGCTCATCTACCACTCATATGTCCAGTTCTCGGCTTCAGTTCTCCACTTTATAAAAGTCCAACAGCATAATCTCTAAATCTGCTGTCCACCCCTGCACTGGCCCAGTAATCAAGGAGCCTCAATCCTCACCACTGGCAACAGTAAGGGACGTACACAATGGGAGGATGATAAATACACACACACAGTAAAGTGAATTTCCCCTTAAGAGCACACAGAGAGCACAGTCAGCCTGGGGCTGGTTTCTCCCTCTTTCTCCAGATCCCCATTAAGACTCCCCACTGGCACAGCTATAGGGTTAAGATCTCAGCTGAAGGGTCAAGCCAAAACCTCCAGCACCCTCTCTGTCCAACCAGTGCTTCATGTCCCTGCCCAAGTAGCTGATACACACACATTTTGCGATTTGATTTATATACAAACACATAGACACTCCTGGGGAAGGCTGGCACAGGTTTACTAGCTATGCCCCCTTCTGCCCAGACTATAAGGTAGTTATCACTGCCACCAACCCCTACTTATCAGCTACTATAAGGCCCTTACAAAGCGTGAACAATCCTACAGTGTAATGTTACTATTATCCAAATGGTAGTTTTTGATCAAGCACCAGGCTATTAGGAGTAGTCTGTGCAGTGTCACCCAATACATATGCAAGTACTCTAAGAACTTAAATATGGTTCACAAATATCAGTCATAAATTTAGCTTTAAATATATTTAATAATAAATAATAAAATAACAAGACAAAACCCAAACAACACAGTTACTTCAGAGTTCAGAATCACAGGAACTATTTTAAAACAACATTGCAGGACAGTCTGAAATCAATACAGAAAACATCTAAACTAATTTTTACTATATTCCTATCTATATCTAAAAGATACTAAGCCCTGGATCTTACTTACAAAGCAGGCAAGTGCAGATGTGATGATGATGGATGTTCTTGTTAGGTCCAACGCAAGATAGAAAATGCCCAGTCTCTTTCTGACAAAGTTCTTAAATTAATAATAAACATTGCTGCTGGGTTAGCTTGGATGCCATTACTCTTTGTCACCTGATTTCAGTTCCCAAGCTAAACAGGTACTAACAGAATTTTAACATCTCTCTGTGAGAAGGGCATATCTCTCAGATGTTTGCAGAACTTGGAAGTCGTAAAACAATAAAATGCTTACAAAACAATGCAGAAGGCACCCTAATTCTTGACATCCTGTCTCCTTGCCACATTGAAAGCAACTTTTATAACAATCATAAAATAATTTAATTTCAACTTATTTTCTTCAGCTTTTGCAAGTTAACCCTGTATATTCCAGTTTCTACTATTAAGGCATACATTTGCACAGGTATATAGTTTATATACATTTGTTCTTTTCCATTAGGGTACACTGTGGACACATCCTTGAAGCTCAGTACTGTACAAACCCGGTTCAACACATGCTTCTGCATCAGTATTTAACATGCACGTATATAGTTCTATTACATTTGTAAGACAAGCATGTGAATCATATTAATACTCAGAAATGACATAAGATTATTTAACATTCCAGATAGCTGGGCTGGCAGCGTTACATCTGCATCCGTCAAAGATAAGAGATATCATCAGCAGTCATTCAGTCCAACACATCCAGCTCCTCAGGTGTGGAGTTTGTTGCTTGAACCTCTGTTACCTGCTTTATAATAAGATCCTTTTCTTGTCTACAGTTGTAATAAGCTTGAACACCTCTGCATTTTACCTTATCCCCATCCCTTTACTGGTACCATATCCTACAATCTATCCTGAGCTAAGCTTGTAAAACAAAACAAAAAAAAAATGAATGACTAAATGACTAAAGAAGGGTGGGAGGGGAGCTATAAGCTAATATATTCTGACTGATAATGTGTTTACATGTGATATTTTGAACAAGAATCTGTCATTTGCTGAAAAACAAAGAGAAGATGGCTGGATCTTCTCTGCACCCACAGCCTCTAAGTAATACCAGTTATTTCACTGTATGTAGTATCAACTGACTTTATAACGGGGCCAGATTGGAGCTAACAGAAATTTAGACAATGTCCACCAACTTGTTCCAGAACAGAGTAAAGGATGTTCCTACAAAGATAAATGAATTGCACCACTTATTTTCCTGTCCTCTGCTTTAGTTTTTTAACAATCTTGAAACTCTTGTAAAATTTGGGGAACTTTGCAGGATCAGTTCAATGTTTTCTCTTTTACTACTGACTACAGCAAAGCACAGAATATCTTTTACTCGATTTTCTAGTGAATGTGGTGCTATTCAGTTTGTGCCTGATGTGATAATTAGCAGCGGTAATCTTAGTAACGAAACTGTAAAAAAGTACTACAGATTATCTGTAATCAGCGAGCCTGCAGAAAATCCAGCTGCACTTTGATGTTATTAGGCAGTTCTTAGCCAATTATTTCACTTACATAAACATTGCATTTAGAACCTGATGAATTTCACTTGGGATATAGGGAAGTTTATGATTTGTGACTTTGTATGCTTATGATTAGTGATTCATTTAAATGAATGAATGAATGAATAAATACATAAATAAGTAAACACATATTATGACCAGAATAAATTAAACTCTTCTGCCAAAATGTATTAACTAACAGAACATCCTCTTAACTTTTTCCTTTTCCTGAATCTTGGACCTGCTAGTATCAGAAGGTATCATTCCATTTCTGCCATCATAAGTGAAATATATGCATGTTCTTTGTACTCAGCACCTCAGGTTTACACAAATCTTTCCACCCTTTCTGCAAAATTATCCTCATGTTCCACTTAAAGTATTGCTTCTACAGTTTTCCATGGCATTAGACCTTGTCCTGTAGGTTAGTCTTTAGACAATGTATAATCATTGTGTTCACATGGCTTGCAGACCTTACAAGCTATGTTAAAATCCCGTCAGTCAGTGCCTGTCATCAAATTACATTGGTCAATTGCATATTGCGCATTTACAAATGGTTCCTGTAATATTTTGAGGCTGAACAAAGGATTTCTGGGATAGTTTTTAAAGCTATCCATGTAGTCATTTTGTAGCCTATGTCCTGATTACTTAATATGCATTTGTGTGGTCTTTCTATCTGTGTGTGTGTGTGTGTGTGTGTGTGTGTGTGTGTGTGTGTGTGTGTGTGTGTGTGTGTGTGTGTGTGTGTGTGTGTGTGTCTGTGTCTCTGTCTCTCTCTCACACACATAATTTATTGAGGGAGTTTTAAGATCTTTCATGTCTCTGTATCTCTTTCTGTCTTGCATTGCCCTCATTTTTTGAACACAGTGCCCCAAAGTCATGGTAAAATCCTATCAAGGCTCATAACTTTGAGGAAGGAGTGAAGCTTGGATCTTACAGCAGTCATAAGGTAATGTAGAAGATTGGTTCATAGATGTCAGCATAGTCAGAGGCAGAGGTATCAGAGATACATTGAATAGGGAGGACAAAAGATGACAAAGGAGGAGACAGTTCTTTAATTGAATAGACTATTAGCAGTAACTACAGATATGAGTGGACATGAGATACTAAGTGTAACATTGCAGCAAAGAACTAAAAGCTAAGTGTATTGGGCTTCTGTGGATATCCTTATCACTTCATAAGGAAATGGACTAGGAAATGATACAGGGCAGTATTTCTTTGGGCTGAAACAATGTGCTATTGCTTGGGATATTGAGTGTGTTGAATGTAACCGAAATCAGACTTTCTGAAGCAACTTCCATAATCAGGATTTTCTTTGTAGCTCTTCATGTAATGCCGTCTTCATCATAGTGTGTCTCAAAATGCAGTGTCAGCTACGAGCTCACAGCAGAGATTCTGTACATTCTCTCTTCTTCACTACTACAGCCAACTATTTCTTACACACATGGCTGAGTACAGCTCCTTTCCACCTGGAATTTTCTAAGCACTATAACTTTACTCTACTGCCTGGCATGCAGATTTATCTTTTATTGGCCTGTTTACTTTACTTTTTGTAGTCACATTTTTATATTCTGGAAAAAAATATGGGGGAACCGGGAAGGATGAGACTCATACTGTGATAATTCTAATATTAACACCCAGATTGGTTCGTCCCTGATGGGACAACCCAGAAATTATGTTTAGTTACTTTGTGTAACTTATGAGTCCATGCCTCCAAAGGTAAGTAAAGAAGGACACGGATGAAGGTGGAGGAGTCAGGTAGAGAGTCCTACTATGCTTGGGTATCAGTGTGTGTGTAGAGAAATGTGTGGGTATGCCATCTGAGGGAGGAGTGGGAGGAATGTGGTGTGGACTTGAGGGGGGGGCTGTTTGGGGGCTGCCCAGGACACGGAGTGTGGAGCCGGGGTTTGATGGGTAGGATAATATGTATAATAGAGATCCCCAGAAGACTGGGTCAGTGCGGATGGTACCACCTGTGGGCTGGTTTGGAGGGTACCAGCCCTTGTATGGCTGCGTGAAAAGTGAGACCGGGAGGGGTTGTTGGTGGGGTCGGTGGGGGCTAGCCTGGTGACTGGGAGCATGTGTGTAGGGGGTAGGGGTGGAGGCAAAAGTCAGAGAGAGAGGAAACACATTCTGTCTGACTGTGGCAAGTGTGTCGCCTGTGTACACATACAAAAAGACAACAACGTCACCTTCCTGCACTGCAACCGAACTGTCCATCTACATGACCACTATGACTACAACACAAAAAATGTAGTCTACTGTGCTTTCCGCGAACATTGCGGGATTTTCTATATCGGCAAAATGAACAGAAAGCTGAGTAACTGTATTAAAGAACACACTGCACCAATACGTAAACAGGACAGTTTGAATGCCTTGGCTAAACACAGTGCTATTTGCCCAAACTTCACGGGATTCAAATTCACAGCACTGTAAAAAATAACAGAGTTTGTAGGGGGCATGGACACATTCCTGCAAGTTCAGGAATTAAAATGGCAGATGGAACTGAGAGCTGATGTCTATCCCGGTCTCAATGAAACACTGAACATTAAATGTGCACTTAAATGGTATAGAGATTGAAATGTGATTTGGGTTGAAAGTTTAACAATTATACAAGCAGATTTAATGTGTTCCCTCTCTCCCATACTCAACGTAAGCCTGGACATCAAATGTGCACTTAGAAGGTATAGAGATTGAAATGTGAGAGGGCTTGAAGAATTGTGCAAGTGGATTTAATGTGTTTATGGATTTACAACTGTGCAAGCGAATATAATGTGTTCCTCTCTCTCTGACTTTTGCCTCCACCCCTACCCCCTACACACATGCTCCCAGTCACAAGACTAGCCCCTGCTGATCCCACCAACACCCCCCCATCTCACTTTTCACACAGCCATTCAAGGGGTGTTACCCTCTGAACCAGCCCACGGGCAGTACCATCCGCACTGACCCAGTCTTCTGGGACTCTCTATTATAAATATTCTCCTACCCATCAAACCCCGGCTCCACACTCCATCTCCTGGGTGGCCCCCAAACAGCCCCCCCTCAAGTCCACACCACATTCCTCCCACTCCCCCCTCGGATGGCATACCCACACATTTCTCTACACACACACTGATACCCAAGCATAGTAGGACTCTCTACCTGACTCCTCCACCTTCGTCCGTGCCCTTCTTTACTTACCTTTGGAGGCATGGACTTATAAGTTGCGCAAAGTAACGAAATGTAATTTCTGGTTTGTCCTATCAGGGATGAACCAATCTGGGTGTTAATATTAGAATTATCACAGCATGACTCTCATCCTTCCCGGTTACCCATTTTTTTTTTTTTTTTTTGCTTTTGCACACAATCCCATTTTGCACACGATCCCTTTTTGCACGCAATCTCTATTAGTATGCGCACAACATCACAAGGCTATTACTGTCTGACCAGTTTACCTTACGTACTAACAGTTCAACTGGTAAACTCCACAAAACCACAAAAAAGCGAGTAGGAACACAAACGCAGACAGCTTAAAAATATATAAAATGATTTAATAATTCCAGATAAACGTAAGCGCTTTCGGCCGAACCAATGTCCAGCCTTCATCAGACAAACAGCGGGATGTTTAATGTCAAAACCTTATATATTGTTAAAAAATGATAGTACCAATCAAAAACAAGTGCATTACTTGGTTAGGTGTTACCATAGTAACCTTAAAACAATATTACAATTAGATAGTATGAGACATTGTTTGGTGTTACTTAAATCAAATACAAGAAGCAATGTTGAAGCTTAAAGCTTACTTATTTCACATGTTATAACATGAAATATGTTAAAAATGTTCATCAATTAATGATCAGGTTCTATACAAACCTTTGTAAATATAAACTAATTTTAATGTATTACATTACCTTTCAAATACTAATAAGTGAAATCGGACCTTTTGAAATTAGTTTTGTGTAATCCCAAGTACTAATGGCATGACCTGAGGGGCAATGAGCTGAACTGCAACTATGTTCTTATTTACTTATAAGATGTTTAAATTCTGTTATCTGTTATAAGACAACCACTTGAGCACACATTTAATAGACAGATTCTCATTAATTCCTGGTAGAAGATGTGCCCTAGTTCGAATCTGCCACATTAATTCGTCAATTTCCAATCTAATTTGCCATGGACCCCCTCTTATATCTGGGGTTCTTTGTTGCACTATAACAAAGCTGAAAGTATGCCCTATATATTCCAAAGTATGCTTAGCTAAGGCATTGTTTTCATCGTGCCTGCTAACAGCATACATGTGTTCATAGATTCTAGTTTTGATTTTACGCTCCGTCTTACCAATGTAAAAAGCTTTACATTGGTTACACAGAGCGACATATACCACTGATTTGGACTCGCAATTGAAGTGGTTATTCACTTTATATATCTTGTTATTAATGGTGAATTGTGTGCCAACTTTAATATACCTGCATTGTGCACAAGCACCGCACTTGTGCATGCCGTGCAGCCTGTTAGAAATAGCTTTATTCGGTGGTCTCTCTAGAATAGGTTTTAGATTTTGTCCCCTCCTATATGTTAATTTTGGTCTTACACCCAGGATACCAGAAAGGGTACTGTCATGGTTGATCACATCCCAGTTTTTGTTAATGATCTCCCTAATTTTGACAAAATCCAAAGAAAAAGTATGTACAAAAGACACACGATAGTTGATGTCATCCTGTCTGTTGTTCCTAAGGGAACCCATAGGAGTAGAAGAATTTCCTATGTCGACATTCACTTCTACAGTAATGTTAGAAGAAAGTAAGGGGGTGAAATGACCCTCATTACGTTTATTGGATACTTCCAGAATGATGTTATTAATTAAATTGAATGGGTAACCCCTTGATAAAAACATATTCTTTAGTTTGTTACATTCAGTTTGAAAATCATGGTCGTCAGTTACCATGCGTGCTGCCCTTACAAGCTGGCCCTTTATGACAGATCTTTTTTGGTAGTAAGGGTGGTTACTAGAAAAATGCAACAAACTATTAGAATATGTGGGTTTTCTATATATAGTGCTTTTAAGTCTTTGGTTAATAGTGTCCTTTGTTAATAGTATATCTAAATAGTTTATCTCTGTGTCCGCTACGTTGAAAGTGAACTCTAAGAAGTCAGTCATGTTAGTCATTCTTTCAATGAACGAGGGTATCAATTCTTTCCCACCCTTCCAAATACAAAAAATGTCATCCTGGTACCTAGTGTACCAGGAGACATATTGTTGGAATAAATCGTCCTTGAAAAGTAATTCAGCTTCCCAATGTGCTAAAACTGCATTTGCAAATGAACCACCACAAGGTGAACCCATGGCAACACCTGATGTTTGGAGGTAAAAAGTATTCTCAAACATGAAAAAATTATTGGATAAAACTAGTTCCAAAAGTGTTTCACTTAAATAGATGGTATTATCATCTACTTTCTTGGCAAACATGAATTCCCTGACCCAACTGAGACCTAGTTGTTGTGGTATGACTGTGTACAGGTCTTTGATGTCTATTGTGAGAAATACCATGTCTACATTGTATTCTACCATATTGATGTCTTTTAAAAAGGACCAGGAATCCTTACAAATGTGCGTCTCTTGTTCTAAAAGAGGTTTGATGATGCTATCAACAAATTTGGCACATGCGTAGGTAGCCGAGCCCCTCCCATCAACAATTGGCCTAAAAGGTGGTGCATATGTTCGTTTATGCAATTTAGGTGTACCAAAGAAAGTTGAGATTCTTGGTGCTGCCATCTGTAAATATTTATATGTGCTTAGATCAACAAAACCTTCCAAAAACAGGTCATGTAAGGTATTGTTAATCATTCTATAGGCACCATGTATTTCATTGAGAGATACCTCTTTGTATACAGGTGTACTCAAATGTTCCAGCATGTACTCTACATACCTGTAGTGATCCATCAATACAACCCCCCCAGCCTTGTCCGGTTTCATGACCCGGATGTTACAGTCCTTTAATAACCGGAGAAAGTCCCATTCTAACATAGTAATGTTGTTGAGATGCCCTTGATTACTGTACATGACCTGGTTCTTAATTGCCCAAAGGTCGATCTCACACATTTTCTCAAAGACCGCTAAAATGGGATGAAGAGGTGGATTGTATGTACTAGAAACCCTTAGAGTGTTGAGTATTGGGGTATCATTACCCATTAGGGAGTTGAGGTTAAGTTTCCTAACATATATTTTAAGGTCAACAAGCGTTCTACCTATATCCATGTACTGCCCTGGGACAAAGGATAAGTCCTTAGCAAAAAAGTCAACTATGTCTTGATGAATATCAATAAGTGTATAATTATACACAGTGAAGTCACTATAAGAGCTGACTAAAATGCTTGGTTCAAGGCCAAAACTGGGGAAATGGATCATCTCTTCCTTCCCCGTCTCTTGTTCTTCGTGTTGTTCGTTGTCTGACCCCTGATACGATTGGTGACACGAAAGTTGTTGGCCTGACGAAAATCCTGGCCTTCCTGTTGGTTCATATTCCCCATAGAGTAGTCTTGTGCTTGACTATTATCCCTAGGAATATACTCTGGTACATTACTCTGGTCTGAATTACTGGCACCAACATTGTTGTTGTTGAGCCTTGGGCTCCTTCTAGTGCCCTGTCTTTGTCCAGAAGAGTTGTCTTGGTTATTACCATTACCAATAGTATTTGTGGAATTCATTACATTATTTGATTCCACATGACTATTGTCCTCATTATGGGGTATATGTGTGATACGAGGAGGCCTAGGATAAGCACATTTATTAGCATAGTCTCTTAAGTCCCTATTCAATTTCTTCTTCTTGGTGAGTAACAATTTTTCCATACTCGCCTCGATACTAGAGAAAATACGACAATAGTCGTATTTAAAGCGGAAAAATCCACTGTCCGATGTTATAGACTTTTCCAAAACTTCCAGATCGAGGGACAGAGTTGCAATATCTTTGGAATAAAAGGCAATGAGAGCTTCCAAGAACTCTATGCCCTGACGGTCGAACAAGTCAAGCAGTTCTTGATGAAAAAGGGAATTGTCCACCAACCCTGATGGAAAACGCCACAGTCTTAATCCCTTAGGGACAATCTTATTTTTTACACATTCATTTAAGTATGCAACTTCCCTATTAGTATGCGCACAACATCACAAGGCTATTACTGTCTGACCAGTTTACCTTACGTAACTGCTATTGTAATGTTAATGAAAATGAGGGCTTGAAGAATTGTGCAAGTGGATTTAATGTGTTTATGGATTTACAACTGTGCAGCGAATATAATGTGTTCCTCTCTCTCTGACTTTTGCCTCCACCCTACCCCTACACATGCTCCCAGTCACAAGACTAGCCCCTGCCAACCCCACCAACACCTCTCACTTTTCACACAGCCATTCAAGGGGTGGTACCCTCTGAACCAGCCCGGGCAGTACCATCGTCTTCTGGGACTCTCTATTATAAATATTCTCCTACCCATTAAACCCGCTCCACCTCCATCTCCTGGGTGGCCCCAAACAGCCCCCTCAAGTCCACCACATTCCTCCCACTCCCCTCGGATGGCATACGCACACATTTCTCTACACACACTGATACCCAAGCATAGTAGGACTCTCTACCTGACTCCTCCACCTTCATCAGTGCCCTTCTATACTTACATTTGGAGGAATGGACTCATAAGTAATGTAATTTCTGGTTTGTCCCATCAGGGACGAACCAATCTGGGTGTTAATATTAGAATTATCACAGCATGACTCTCATCCTTCCCGGTTCCCCCATTTTTTTTTTTTTTTTTTTTTTTTGCTTTTGCACAGTCCTTTTGCACACAATCCCATTTTGCACACAATCCCTTTTTGCACGCAATCCCTATTAGTATGCGCACAGCACCACAAGGCTATTACTGTCTGACCAGTTTACCTTATGTAACTGCAATTGTAATGTTAATGAAAATGCACACAGCACCCTGGCTGTTCACACATTTCTATTGGAAACGAACTGTTGTTAATTTAAATGGCCTGCTAGAACTAATCTATTTAAAGGAAGTGAAAATGGTTGCTCACAGTTATGAAACATGTCTTTCTGAAGAAGTCTTGATAATAAACAAGACGAAAGTGATAAATTACTTCAAGAGTTATTGGTGTGATTTACTATTCTTTGAATGCTGTTATTGTCACAAAGTTCATTTCTTAGTTAAAATGTCTTCATTTCTTCTCTTCATTCATTTTTTGAGTGTGGTTCATTTTAGTTGTAAATATATATATATATATATATATATATATATATACACACACACACACACACACACACACACACACACACACACACACACACACACACACACACACACACACACATACCGCACATACATTTGTGCATCCAGGCATGTAGTTGTACATAACATAAACACAACATGCCACACACACACACACACACACACACACACACACACACACACACACACACACACACACACACTGTATATGACTAAAATTGTCTGTTTATATAAAACTGGTTAATTATCTCTCAGATTTCCAGGCTTTTACTTACCACTCTCTTATCTTTCCCTATTTCTCCATAGTCAGATTTTAGTTTCTGTCTGTATGTTATGGTAAATGTTATTTTGAATAAGATATCCTTGATAAACAGGATGATATATAGAAATCTTATTGTTTCCAGAAAGTTAGAATTTGGATGGGTGGAAAATATGCAATGTAGGAGATGTAAGGAGACAAAGAAGAAGGTTCACTGGTAGTTGTAAGTGGTGACAACCCCATGGACAGGTAAGCTGCATGGGTGACAGAAGGTAAGAAAAGAAGAATTATCAAAAGTTTGACAGGAAGAAGTAATTCCTTAATGAAGAAGGCAGTACATATTTCCAGAATGTTATGATAATGTTTTTCTTACTTAACCAGTAAGTGAGCAGGTCTGTAACAGTCCCTTTAGAGTCATACCCCAGACCACAAGTGCAAATTCAATATATATATATATATATATATAGAGAGAGAGAGAGAGAGAGAGATGGTTAAATGTTACAAGTTCAAACACCATGTTTGTTATTAGTGAGAACAGACTGATCCACTCTAACAAATAAAATGGTACAATCTCCAGACACAAAGGGAATAAAAACCAGGACAGAACTATGGATGCTGATGTTATAGCACACAAATGTTTACCCTAAGCCATAGGGCTGCAGGAAAATAAAGACACAAATGTAAAGAATATGTTTTTACCACATGAAGAAGATGCTTTAGCTATAAGCATGTTTCGAGCAGCCACATAACAGAATTTCAGCAAAACTGGAAGGTGTGCCAGGGGATTTCATTTTGACTTTTGTATCAACACAGGAAGCAAATATCTGGATAAAGTTTTTAAGCTACGATATTTTAGTGTAGATTAACTGAAATGGCCAGTAGAAGAATAAAGCAGCAGAAACTCCCCACAGTGCAGTTCTTCCCAAAAAAGAGTGGTGATCTTAGTAACTACAGGGCAATGGGATTAATTAAGGCCTTGTGCATTTTGGTTTCAGTGATAGGTGGATGCCAGTATTAAAACTCTTACTATCAGAGGCAAGGGAAGAGTAAATAAAATCAGAATTCAGATGTGGATATTGTAGCCATGGAAACTAGTGCCTCAGTATAGATGATTCTGCAATTGACTATGAAAATATGTTATTAGAAAGCAAAATAAATCAGAACTGGTATAGCTCCAGGACAACTTAAAATGCTTCAAATAAATCCAGTTTAATTCCTCTCAGGAAAAAATTCAAAGCCAAGTCACTGTAAGCTGCTCAGGAATCAGAGGAGAGCGCAGCAGTCTGAGGCTGGGTAAACAGTTAATTTCAGACTCTACTCAGGCTGCAAATGGGGTTTACTTTTTCTGTAACAAAAATGCTAAGTAGTAATTGGCAGTCACAGGTCATTTAGTGGTAACAAGGATGATAAAACAATGCTTTTC
Organism: Protopterus annectens; assembly: GCF_019279795.1. Classification (NCBI taxonomy): domain Eukaryota; kingdom Metazoa; phylum Chordata; order Ceratodontiformes; family Protopteridae; genus Protopterus; species Protopterus annectens. Next base: position 1,460,033,566 of record NC_056726.1, read on the forward strand.
TGATATGTTTCTTTGCTTTTGTTTGGAGTGGTTTACAAAACTTAGATTTATAGTTAAATATTTGGCTAAAAGATGTACAATTACATCAGATGCAATTGCAAAAGGAGTAAGACAGTCTTGGGTCTTTACAGTCAGCAGCTTCAAAACACTTAGGAAACTGTCCCACTCTCATTGCAGTACAAGTGTGTAGGTAATGTAATGAAATGTAACTTACTTACGTCATGCAGAGTTGGGTTTGAGTTTCACATTCTGCTCATGTATACTGTGCAACTCTAACAAAATCACCTATGTGGGAAAACAGCAGGGTAAGCCCTAGAACCCAACATCATCACAACATCGCATAACAGCCAAAGATCTTCGCTGCAATGCTGCATACATGGGTCTAGATCTGGGTATGACATTTCCTGCTATAAATTCACCTCTTGAAGAGTCATTCTTGATTTTGAATGTATTTTCATCTTCGAGATCAATTCAGACTGTGAACTGATGTCTGAGAGCAAGACTTCCATTCACTGTCCAGGAAGCAGATTCTTTCAGTTTAGGACAGTGTGCAATATGATAACAAGGCTGAATAATTTCGTTACCTACAGGGAGGTGTGATTTTGCTGAAGTAGTAAACCTAAATGAGTACGCCCATTGTTTTATCATACAACTAATATGGCCGTTATGTCAAGACAACAGTGCTCAAGTTTACGCTACAGAAAAAAGTCCCCACGCATGTATGCACACACATGGTTACACAGACATGAGTATGCATGTACACACACACACACACACACACACACGCGAGCACACACACACGCACACACACACGCGCGCGCACACACATACATGCACACACACACACGCACACACACACACACACACACTGCTTGTATTTTCGATGATTCTATGATACTTCTCCCTAGCCTCTGATATTCCCTACCTTGCCTTCTTACTTTTACTTCCACTTTGTACACCACGTGTTTAAGTACAGGTTTACAATTTACTGTTTCATCCATCTGGTTTTTACAAGTAAAAAAAATAATAATAAACAGTATTTATTTTTAAAAAACAATATCTGCATCACAGTTTTTCATAGTTTCATAGTTTCTGGTAAGCTGCATAAAGGTCAAAGACCATCAAACCAAAGGCTGTAAGGCTATAGAGCAAACATTCAAACCAAGCCAAGCATCTCAAGATTTCTTGAATGATTCTAATGAATTATATTTTCTTACTTGTAATGGCAGTCTGTTACCTGATCTCCCAATACTTTCGGTGATAATCCTTATTATCTAAAAGTGGTTTTGTATTTTATTATTTATTTATTTATTAGAATTTGTTGACCGGGAAGGTCCACTTGGTCAAAAACCCATTTTCATTGGAGGCCCAAGGAGAAAAGCTCCTCAGAGTATTACAATAAGAGATAAAGTTTAATATAAGATTTAAAAGTATTACAAATATAATAGTAATAATACATTTTACAATTTACAAATGTATAGGCTTACATTGATAATGCATTAGGAAAGCATAACATAGGCTAAGATGTTACGACAGTGAAAACACCTGGATTTTGATACAGTAAATTCATTTGCAGACAGTGTAGTATTTTTGTGACTGGCTAGTGTACTTATATACCAGTCTGGAAGTCTGTGTCGTGCGTGTTGTTTAAGGAAGAGTCTGGGAGTCTGTGTCGTGCGTGTTGTTTAAGGAGGAGTCTGGGAGTCTGTGTCGTGCGTGTTGTTTAAGGAGGAGTCTGGGAGTCTGTGTCGTGCGTGTTGTTTAAGGAGGAGTCTGGGAGTCTGTGTCGTGCGTGTTGTTTAAGGAGGAGTCTGGGAGTCTGTGTCGTGCGTGTTGAGTAAGGAGGTTTGCTTCTAAGGCATGAGCAGGAAGGATTATTTAGATAATGAGATTTTAGGGCGTCTTCGAATTTTTTTTGGATGGTCAGTTTCAATTTTCCTATTTGAAAGGTATAATTTGCCCCATTACAAGTTTGGTCTCATTGCAATAACTCAGTATTTAACAAAGGTCTATGGAAAGATGCACACAATCTGCTGAATGGCCAGTAATAACTGTAGCAAATTCACTTAGCTTAGTACTCCTGATATCTGATTATCTTGTACTTCAAAATTTTTTACAAAATTTTTTTTGAAGACTTTCCAGTATGGAGTGGTCATCTCTTAAATGTGTACCAAATAATGACTTGTATTAATTTTTAGGTCTAAGATAAATTATAAGTAATTTCAATAGTTCTGCAACCGATCTGGTAAGAAAATTCTCATAAGGAGGTCCATGGCATGTATTGCCTTTGCCTCAACAGCACATGCATATATTTTTTTAAATGTTAAGTTACACGAGGGTCTCTGTATTCAGTCACTTGCTATATAACCTGATTTCCCAAAATAAAATGTTGTTCAGGTCTGAAGCTGACAAAAATACATATCACTACTCTTAGATGGGTTTATATTAACACCCATTTTGTTTAACAATTCAAATTGCTTGGATACATGTGAATTGAAAGCTAAATAATCTGATAATGTTACAATACCCATAATTTAATGACATCAGCATATTTAGACACCCAAAAACTCTTAATAGACAAAAACGAAAATACAAATAAGAAAAGAACAGGGCCCAAAACTGATCCCTGTGGAACAGCAAAAGTAATATCTGGCCATTTTGAAGAGTGGCCCTGAACTTTAACACATTGACATCTATGTCTGAGCCAACATCTTCTTCTTCTTTCGGCTTTTCCTGGTTAGGGGTCGCCACAGCGGATCACCTGTCTGCTCATGATTGGCTGTGGAGTTTTACAGTGTTGAGCTGCCAGCCCAGCACCCAACCTTCCATGGAAGGCACACACATACACGCACTCACACCTAGGGCCAATTTATAGGTTCATAGGTAGGTACTAGGCGATCTGCCCAAGGGCATTTATAAGACTAGCCAGAGTGTGTTGGCTTTCGCCACCCCATTGATTAAGTAACTGATCCTTTGTCAAGCAGAGCCAATGAAGTGATCCTAGGGGTGTATTTTCTATTACCCATCCACTCGTCAAGGTTTATCTTGAAGAGTGTTAGTGAGGGGCTCTGCCTGATGTAATTTGGAATTTTGTTCCAAAGCATGGGGAGTCTCTGTGACAGGAATCTATCCCTCCAGCATGTTCTATTTATTGTTGTGGCGAGGTTTACCTCACTAGAGCACGTGGCTCGCAGTGACTTGGATTTCTTTAGGTGGAGCATGCCCATCAATTCTGAGTTGGACATGGCTTTGTAAGTCAGGCAGAGATCACCTCTGAGTAAGCGATATGCCATTGAGTACAGCTGGAGTATTTTCAGTTGGGCTGCATAGGACATATATTTGAGGCCAGTAATCCTCTTGGTGAGGTACTTTTGTGGTCTTTCCAGCTGTTGGAAGTGTCTTGTGAAGTACATCCCAAATGGGGCATTGTACTCTATGATGGGTCTAATGAGTGACGAGTAGAGGGGCACTATAACCTCTTTATTTCTAGATGCAAACCCTTTAGCAATTAGATGAGCCACATAGAAGGATTTCCTAACTACTTTGGCAATATGATTGTCAAATGAGAGATTACTATCTACTTGGGTCCTCAGATCTCTTATTACCTCTTCTGTATTAAGTGGTGCTGCCACCTATGTGGTAATTCGTGGGTGTTTTGTTTTTCCCAAATGGGATGACTATGCATTTTTTGGCATTTAGCTGGAGGCCATGACTTTGACACCAGGTGTCCGTCTCAGTAAGGCCCTTTTGAAGGATGTCCGTGTCAGCCATAGAGTCAGTTATGGCTCCCAGTTTGCAGTCATCGGTGAACTTGGTTAGCCATTGTCCTCCTGTGTTTGCCTGTACTTCTGAGAAGTATATGCTGAACAGTAGGGGTCCCAGGACCGAGCCTTGTGGGACACCACTTGTGACTGGTTTAGAGTCGAACCTGGAGCCCGCTATTCTTACCGTGTGAGTTCTGTCTGTAAGCCAGTTGGCAACCCATCTTGTGACGTAGGGGTTTATGTTCAGGCTGGTGAGGTTTTCTCTAATACCCGAGTGAGGAATGGTGTAGAAAGCCTTGGCAAGGTCAAGGTAGGCTGTGTGAACCACCTTCCCCTTGTCTATGGCCTTGGTGACTGTCTTGAAGAAGTCAACCAGGTTTAGTAGGCATGATCTGCCCTTAACAAAGCCAAACTGGATCAGGTCAAGTGTTCGGATGTTCTCAATGTCTTTGTTAATGAGTTCCATGATGATGATGCACTCCATAGCCTTGCAGACCAGGCTAGTTAGGCTTATGGGGCAATAGTTACCAGGGTCAGTTGTGGCCCCTCCTTTGTGGAGAGGAATAACCATTGCTGTGCACCATTCTATGGGCATGTAGCCTGTGTAGAGGCTGAGGTTGAACAGCGTGTTTAGGTGGGGGGTTAGTTTGTTCTGTAGTTCATGCAAGACGCAGCCTGGGACACCATCTGGTCTCACTGACGCCATGTTTTTGGCTTTTGAAAGGGCTGTTTTCACCTGTGCGTCTGTGATTTTTGGGACACTACACTTTTCTGGTATTATTGTGGGCCCTTTTGAAGGTGAGAGTGGGGTGAAGTTTGCACTGAATCTATCTGCCAGGATGTTGGCAATATCAGTGGGTTCAGTAAATGTTGTGCTATTTTGCACTAGTTCAGTGAATATCTGCGAGTTGCCACTTAGATTCTTAACATAGCTAAAGAAAGCTTTGTGGTTATCTTTTGAGTCCTTGGCTATTTTTCTTTCAAAGTTAGCCTTGGATGATTTCATGAGGGACCTTAGTTGATTACTGATACTGATCAGGGATGTCTTTCCTTCTTGGGATTTGCTTTTTTTCTGAACTAGTTTCCTCCTTCTATTGTATAGCCTGTTTATTGCAGGGGTCCACCAAACTGATTTCCTTCTCTTAGAGGAGTGAGTCTTGGTTTTGATAGGGATGGCATGATCCATGCATCCTTGCAGGTGCTCATAGAGTGCATTTGTAAAGGTTTCTGCATCTTGGACAGAGTTGTCCTTTAGCATGGGGGCTGTGAAACTTACCACCTCTGTCTTAAGTAAGATGAAGTTTGCTTTAGAAAAATGTTTTACTGTGGTTTCCTTAGTTGGGGTGTGGACATCCAGAGTGATTAGTTTATGAGTATCAAATCCACCTACAGCATGTCTTTGGGATGTGGGAGGAAACCGGAGCACTGGGAGGAAACCCATGCAACCACAGGAAGGACATGCAGACTCTGCACAGAAGGCACCCCAACTGAGGATCAAACCGGAGAACCTCTTGCTGTGAGGCGCCAATGCTAACCACTGCACCACCGTGGCTGCCCCCTGGGCCAACAATTAAACTATTCAATAACATATGTCTAAGCCAATACCTAACCCATTCAGTAATATATGCCTAAGCCAGCACCTAACCCATTCAATAATATAGGTCTAAGGCAGTATCTAACCCATTCAATAATATATGTCTAAGCCAACACCTAACCCATTCAATAATATATGTCTAAGCCAATAGCTAACCCATTCAGTAAATATATGTCTAAGCCAATACCTCACCTAGTCAATAATATATGTCTAAGCCAATACCTAATCATTCAATAATGTATGTCTAAGCCAATACTTAACCCATTTAATAATATATGTCTAAGCCAATACCTAACCCACTCAATAATATATGTCTAAGTCAGTACCTAACCCATTCAATAATATATGTCTCAGCCAGTACTTAACCCATTCAGTACTATATGTCTAAGCCAATATTTAACCCATTCAATAATATAATTATTTATCTTTTTCAGTATCAGGGAATTGATTATTGTTGAAAGAGGGATACTATACTTGATAGATGTAAGTATTCAACCCTCGCACTAAGATAATCATCTAAGGTCTCACTAACAGATTCAAAAAATCCAGTCACATTGGTAAAAATTGATACCTTCCTTGAGTAACCATGTTATTTAAGATCAACATATGCCAGTACATTCTCATGGATGTTCAGAAGTAGTAATAAACAGCTCTAAAAGCACTCGCCCTTAAATGATCCCAAACATATTGGATGATAGTAGTATCATTAAAAAGATCCATTCGTATGTCTTAATGCAGTTTTTTGTCTCCAAGAGTCATGGGCAGTAATGGCTACTAATAACATGTTAAATAATGAGGTTAAAGGGAGTATCAGTTGACCAGACAGGGTATGAGCAAATCATGGGTTGGGAGGGTGGCCTAATGGTTAAGGTGTTTGCCTTGCAGACACAAGGTACAGGGTTTGAATCTTACAGGGTATAATTGGCTAGGCCTAAAATGATTCGCAAGGGCAGTTAGCCTAGTACTAACCTATGAACAACTGGATATAGGGTCAGGGCCAGCACCACTGCTTTTTAAGCATATTTAATGCAGATTTCACAATATAATCTGAAATTAGTAGACATGAAGTATAAGATTGTTTTTCAATTGCGGTTTTACCAGTAAGTACAGTATTTGATGAAACTAAGATGGTGAAGTAGTCACATAAAACTTCAGATATTTTAAAAGAATTACAAAGAATTATATCACGATTAAGGATAGGACCACATCTACTGTTAGCCTTTTTAACCTATTAACAAAATGAAGAAAGTAGAACAAACAAAATACAAAAACCAAGAACACATGTCACAAAATGGAAGAGTCCAGCTGCCTCCAGGAAAAGAAAATACTTTGATTCAGTCACTCCTGTCAGAAACAGACTGCAAAAACAAAACTTTGTATTTCCACAATGTTATATCTGAGCAAATCCACAGTGACCTTGGCAAGTACAAATCCCTATTTATTCACAAAAAAATGATAAGCGCTTTTGTTTCATACAAAAAGAAGTCACTGAATCAAACTACTTTCTTTTCCTGTAGGCAGATGGACTCTTCCATTTTGTGAACGGGTGTTCTTGGTTTTTGCTTTCTACCCTATTGTTAGCCTTTTTAGCAGTGCTAATGTAGATATAAAACTTTTAATATCAGTATGTTAGTCAGTGATTCTTTGTAGTGAGTTATAGATGTCTTAAGTTGACTTGTCTTTAATCTTGAATTTTTTTTTTCTTTAAGGAACTTGAATCAAAACATTTGAATACTTTGTAGCTCCTTCTTTTCTTTCTTACTAATTTAGTTTTCTATTCTACCATGGTGATAAAATCCATTTTGACTAATTAATCTAAAATTTCTGCATGTATTTAATACCTGTGAGCATTTATTTATTTAGTTATTTTACATTTCTTTACTGAGGATGCCTGGCTGGGCACAAAGGCCCTTTTTAAGCAGAGGCCTGGGGTGAAAAGCTCTAGTACATGCAATGCAATCAAAATATTTTAAGTTACATAATATCAGCAATGTCAGGCAGAACACAATTAAAATAAATGTTATAATGTGAAAATAGATAAGATAGTTACTATATAATATACCCTGTGCAATTTGCTTTCAAACAAGTGCCGAGTTGCTAATGGTCCAAATGAAGCTTCAGAGATCCAATGTACATCCTTACTTTCTTCAGAAATAATTGAGCACTAAAACTAGAGCAGTCATAACTTGTTATAACCACTTTAAATTTAATATATGAATCTAAAGTAAATTCTAAAGCTAAATGATCGAAGGCCCCTAATGGGAGAATAAATGTAATCTTATGAACTATCCTACAAATATTAGTAAACAATAGTTTCTAAGTGTTATTACATTGATTAGGAAAATTAATCATCTGGATTATATCTCTTTATGTTTCTAAGTCATAAAATTCATGTTCAGTTGGTGAGCTGCATGTCTCTCACCCCCATTAAATATTAGGAAAATTAAAAGTCACCTAAGAATGTCAAATTTATCTAATTCTATTTGCCAACTATGAACTGTAAATATTTTTTGTGTTCATAATAAATTTAGAAAGAATGCAAAAAAGAACAAAACCACAGGAGCGAGAAAACATAAAATAACCAAAACTTGATTAACAATCAATTAAATCTATAACTATATACAATATATAAAAGTCCAGATAACTGATTAAATCCAAAAGACAGGCATAGCAAGTATACACTAATGGCTAAAAAATAATAACGAATGACTGGAATTGTTTAATTTGCACTAATGAAAGAATGGAAGAGGTATAAAAGTAAAAAAAAAAAACACGGGATGATATGTCCCAATGAAAATTAATCTTATTAACGAAAGACTAAAATGTATTTTAAGATCAATGACCAAGGGTTACTTAATGATGAATTTTATGTCAGAAACTTGAGAATTTTCGAATAATGGGTTGTGATTTAAGTGAAGAAAGTCCAATTAAGAGATATGAGAAGCAGACACTTTTAAGTAATATAAAATGTTAGCAACATAAAGATAGCTGTTAAAAATCCCAACTCTTTAGAATTGATTTATAGGTGGGAGATATAAAATATCAAATTTCCATTCTATAGGAATATTTTGAAAGCCATAACTAGCTAGTTTGGATTCACTTTATAATCTCGAAATACCAAAATATCGAATATCTTATGAAATTCAAAACCGCGAACATCAACAAAACACTACACCACACATACAAACACAAATACACCTACCTCCTGACACTACAACAAAGCAAAGCAAAACAAAACAAGCAAACACAACAAAACAAACACACACACCTGCCATTCCTATAACCAGGGGGCATGCCCCCCTGCACCCCCTATGTGGGGGGATGTGCCCCCACACCTCCGCTACTTATATATACTAACTCCGAGGTCGCACTAAACACAGAAAGACAGAAAACCCACCACCACACATTCTACACCCCCCCTTGCACAAACGCACATCACATGCATACAAACACCACCACTCTCAACACTAGTACACTCACACTCTTACCTACCCTAACCCACACCTAAAACTCCCCAACACATTCACAAACACACAAACCCTCCCCAAAACCCTTAAAACACATAACACTTACCTGACGCACCATCAGTACTGCGGGTTCGACATTTCCAGGTTCGATATTTTGCAGTTTCGTGCAGCTGCAGATTCAACAATTTGATCTTGATATACTGAAATTCAAAATGTCAGTATTTCTAGATTTTAAAGTGAACCTCATAGTTTACAGCTTAAGTTAAGTTTCAGATGAGTTGAAATTTTGCAATCATATATTATATGAAATACTCATAATTTTCAGACTCACTTGATAAATATGAGGAAGACATAGTAGGATAAAATTTTTCTATATTGTAAGTTATTATATAAGCATTGGTGATAATCATTAGTTGTGCATGAAATCACTTTTAAGGGGTATACATTTTAGATTTGCTTGAAACAAACTGGGCAGATTCACAAAATCTAAGTCTATAGAATGGTCCTAATTCAGTAAGTGGATATTAAATAGTTATTTAGGAATTTATAATTTAATGCTAACTTATAAATAATCGAGCTGGCTTTGGAAGCATTTAAAGAGGACCACATATTGTTTAAAATGTATTTTTAACTAAACTGTACTAGAGAAGAGAATCGTAATTTAATGATATATGTTTTGATTTAACATCGGTAAATGACATTCTGGAAGATCAAGGCTGACTTTATTTTGTTTGAGTGAAGTAGAGGGAGATATGAGAAAATCTTTAATCATTTTATTTTTAATTAATGGGAAATTAGAAAAAAAAACAGTATTTTATTATCACAATTGATATTATGGTTTAAATGTAAGGGCTGATGGAGATCTACAACGTTCTCTAAATTTAAAATTAAAAAAAGATTTTTTAAATAATTAAAATGACTAAAAGGGTATGGATTTAAAGCAGCATTAGTGGTTTTAATGCTAAAAGGGAAGGGGAATTGGTTAAGATGAATGAGATTTTTAAAAGTTTAAATTCTAACCCATAGTGGTGACTATGTTTTCTGAAGTGGTTTATATGTAGTAATTTGTAGTAGTCTATTAGAATTTTAAATTAGATAAAATAGATAAAAATCTGGTAAGCCAACTCCCCCATTTGATTTTGGAGTGGTTAGCTTATTCTAAGATATGCAAATGGATTTTGGTTCCCAAATACATTTATTGAGAAAATGAGTAATACTTTTAAACAGTCTTTTAGGTATTTCTTGAAAAGAAACCATCATATAAAAATATTTTTGGAAAGATATTCATTTTAGTAATAGCAATTTTTGAAAAAAAAAAAAGGAAAACTTAAATATCGATTTTTATCACCAGTAATGCTTGACCAGGACTTTTGGATCTTTTCTTTATAATTTTGAGAAGAATATTGGAAAAAAAGTTATTCTTAAGTATTTTAAAGAAATAATTTGCAGTTGTGTACTTATATATTTTAATTTTGTCATCTTCCTTAAAAGAAAATAAGAGTGAATTCTGCAGACTGAGTTAAAAAAAATTTTGCAAAATAATTTATAGACTGAATAATTTTTGAGATGCAAAAGGTGCATTTAGCACATACATTTTTAAATTTTCTGCAAGCAGTTAGAGGGAGATTTATGTTTTTAAGGTTAGGATGAGTGCAATAAGATTTTTGGATTAAAACATCAGCGATATAAATGTTAAGGAAATAATGGACAGCCTTAACTAATTCCATTTTTTAGGTATAGGAGGGAATATAGGTTAATATATAATTGAGCTGAATAGCTGGTGTAAAAGTTTGTTCATAGTTTATAAAAGTGTTGGGAAAATCTATTTTTCGCATAACTGTGAATATGAACTTATGAAATATATAATAAAAGGCTTTTGTGGAAGCTACACCTAAAGTAAAAGTAGTCTGGAAAAGAAATACAGGGTCTGAGGTGTTTCAAGAGTAAGGGTGTGGGTTAAAATAATATAGGGTCGGCATGGCCAGGATGAGACTAGGGTAGTAGCACTTTTCTCATGCTCTGCTTCTGCATATATTTCTGAAAGGAAATTATATTTCTAAATTATTCTAAACAACTTAATTGAATTATCATAACTCATGCACTGCTTGAGGATTGTATCAAATAATTGTTTACATATTCCATTATTTTCCTGTTCAATTCTTTGTGGGAAAAACTCATCACTGTATCCAGCCTTATAATGAGTCATACAAAGGCAACTACACAATATTATGTACTTAAAAAAGAAATTCATTCAGTACTATCATCCAATAAGTATCACTTAAGATAGATAAATTGGATACCAAAATTGAGGATTTTAAACAAAACTGTTCCAAACAAATGGAGTAAATCAACTAAGCTTTGCAGCTGCAGAAGACCCAGATATCAGGCATCAGAGATTCTTGACATAGAAGAAAGACTGAATGAGGATAAAAACAATATCAATTTCCTGTTAAAGCAAAATACTCTTCTCTTAGCCAAAACCGATTACCTTGAAAACAGAATATCAACAGGAATAACATCCATATATTTGGATTACCTGAAAGAACTGAAGGTGATAATATGATTATTATTATTTTTTTTATTTTCCTGACTCCCTAAAATTTTATACTTACCAAAAGTAATCTCTTTCAAAACAGAGACAGCACATAAATCCTTACTTACACCTACATTGAAAAATAACAATTCTCTGAGGTATATTATTGTTAAATGTTTTCCTCTCAAGATAAACACCTTGTTCTTAAGGCAGTGTGGGCTAAATCATCATTCAAAATAGGTAGCTGTAAGCTTCATTTTGACAATGACTATTCTGCAGTAGCAATATCTAAGAGAAAACAATTTCTTCCTCTCATTAAAGAATTAAGAAAAAAAAGCAAATAAAAGTACATCTACTGTTTCCTGCCAGATTAAAGATTTTCCTTTCAGATGAACCTAAATTATTTGAAGATTTGGACCCTGCATTATCATATCTAAAAACTAATAAAACATAGGAACATACAGAAGATATGGATTGGTCCATTATGTCCTTAAGGAGACAGAGACAAATGACTGGTTTCTTAATTTATATATAAAGAAAATAAAATGCTAAATATTGCCTTTTTTCTTATATATATATATATATATATATATATATATATATATATATATATATATATATATATATATATATATATATATATATATATATATATATACTTTCACTTCATATTTTGTTTAAAACAATACTAGAAAAGATCTCAAACTAATCTATAACAGAAACAGAAGTTAAAAAATCAACAATAAGTCTGCTTTTACAAGGTAACCTAACCTTTCTATGTTACACTTGCCTATTTTATAAACAACCAATAATTTCATGATATGTTATAACAAAATATTATTAGGTCTTTTTTAGTATCATTCCTTATTTAAAAGAAGCATATATCCCATATACCAAAATTTACACCATGGTGCTGCATTCAGTTGGTTACCATTAAGCTAATGCATGTTTTGTGTCTGTGTTTGAGTTGCAGCTGCACTGAGTTTGATTACATTAGTTTATATATCTAAGTCTCTAAGTTGTCTTATTCCCATAAATGGAAAATTATTTATGAAAAGGGGGCTTGTGCTTCAAGTGGCATTTCATGTTTTAAATGCATTAACAGTGAAAAATGCCTTACAGGGGATATATAGACAAACATATTTTTGGTTCATAGGTAGGTACTAGGCTATCTGCCCAAAGGCATTTATAAGCCTAGCCAGAATGTGTTGTCTTTTGCGGACCCCTTAGATTAGTTCCCTGTGCCTCTGTCCAGCAGAGCCACTGAAGTGATCCCCAGGGTAAACTTTCTGTTTTCCATCCACTTGTCAAAGTTTCTCTTGTTAGCGAGGAGCTCTGCCTAATGTAGATTGGAATCTTGCTCCAAACCATGGGAAGTCTCTGGGACAGGAATCTATCCCTTCAGCATGTCTTAGTTATTGTTGCGGTGAGGTTTAGATCCCTAGAACATGTGGCTCGAGGGGATAAGGTTTTCTTTCGGTGGAGCATGTCCATAAATTCTGGGTTGGACATGGCCTTGTATGTCAGGCAGAGATCACCTCTGAGTAGGTGGTATGCAAGCGAGTACAGCTGGAGTTTCTTCAGTCGAGCTGCATAGGGCATCTGTTTGAGGCCAGTGATCCTCCTGGTGAGGTACTTATGTGGTCTTTCCAGCTGTTGCAGGTGTCTTGTAAGATACATCCCAAATGGGACATTATACTCTAAGATGGGTCTGATGAGTTATGAGTAGAGGGGCACAATGACCTCTTTTGATCTGGATGCAAACCCTTTTGTGATTAGGTGGGACACATAGAAGGATTTTCTAACCACTTTGGCAATGTGATTATCAAAGGAGAGATTACTATCTGCTTGGGTCCACAGATCCCTTATTATGTCTTCTGTACTTAGGGGACTACCACCTATGTGGTAGTTTATGGGTACTTTGTTTTTTCCAAAGGGGATGACTATGCACTTTTTGGCATTTAGCTTGAGGCCATGATTTTGACACCAGGTATCCGTCTCAGTGAGACCCTTTTGGAGGATGTCGGTGTCAGCCAGAGAGTCAGTTATAGCCTCTAGTTTGTAGTCGTTTGAGAACTTGGTCAGCCATAGTCCTCCTGTGCTTGCCTGTATCTCTGAGAAGTATATGCTGAACAGGTGGTGTCCTAGGACTGAGCCCTGGGGAATGCCACTTGTAACTGGTTTAGAGTCGGACCTAGCTCTTGCAACTCTCATCATGTGGATTCTGTCCGTGAATCAGTTGGCAACCCATCTTGTGATGTAGGGGTTTATGTTCAGGCTGGTGAGCTTGTCTATAATACCAGAATGGGGAATGGTGTTGAAGACCTTTCCAAGGTCTAGGTAGGCTGTGTGTACCACCTTTCCCTCGTCTATAGCCTTGGTAACTGTCTTGAAGAAGTCCACCAGGTTTAGGAGGCATGATCTGCCCTTAACAAAGCCAAACTGGGTAGGGTCCAGTGTTTGGAGGTTCCCAATGTCTCTGTTAATGAGTTCCATGATAATGTGCTCCATAGCCTTGCAGACCAAGCTAGTCAGGCTTATAGGGTGATAGTTCCCGTGTCTGTTGTGGCTCCACATTTCTAGAGCAGAATAACCATTGCTGTGCGCCACTCTATGGGTACGTAGCCTGTGGAGAGGATGAGTTTGAGCAGTGTGTTTAGGTGAGGGTTAGTCTGTCTTTGAGCTCATGTAGGACACAGCCTGGAACACTGTCCAGTCCCATTGATGCTGTGTTCTTGGCTTTGGAGAGGGTTGTTTTAACCTGAGTGTCTGTGATTTCAGGGGATCTACATTCTTCTGGTATGGTTATGAGCCTTTTTGGGGGTGAAGTTTGCGCTGAACTTGTCTGCCAGGATGTTGTTTTTAATGGTCGGTTCATTGTATTTTGTGCCATTCTGCACTAACTCCAAGCAGATCTGAGCATTGCTACTTAGATTCTTGACATAGCTAAAGGATGCCTTGTGGTTATCTTTGGATTCCTTAGCAATTTTTCTTTCGAAGCTCGCCATGATTGATTTTATGAGGGATCGTAGTTTCTTGCTGATACTAATTAGGGATGTCTTCCCTTCTTGGGATTTTACTCTTTTCTGTACTAGTTTCCTCCTTCTATTGTAAATCTTGTTTATGGCAGGAGTCCACCAGACTGGTTTCCTATTCTTGGAGAAGTGAGTCTTGGTTTTGCTTGGGATAGCATGATCCATGCATTCTTGTAGGTGCCAGTAGAATGCATTAGTAAAGGATTTTTCAGCTTGGACAGCATTATCCTTTAGCATGGGGGCTTTGAAACTTTTCACCTCGGTCTTAAGTAACATGAAGTTTGCTTTTTAAAAGGTTTTCATGGTGGTTTCTTTGTCCGGGGGTGGGGCGGAATGTGGATATCAAAAGTGATTTGTTTATGGTCAGATCTAACCAGCAAGGGGTTGACCTTCGGTGTGGAGCACCGGTTGCCCATGTTGGTGATGACCAGGTCCAATATGTTGTCACGTCTGGTGGGAGTGTTGACCAGTTGATCCAGGGTGTTTGAGTTTATAAATTTGAGGAAATGTTGGGCAAGGGAGTTAGTACTTGAGTAGTTCTTCCAGTTAATGTTTGGGTAATTGAAATCACCCAATATTAGGGTGTTTGGTAGGACCTTTATGTTTCCCAGTGTTTCCAGAAACATGGAATGGGGGTCCTGGGACATGGTGGGTGATCTGTATCAAGCTACAATTTGAATTGCAGTTTTGCCTGTTGTTAGTTGCACGTTGATGATCTCTGAAGCAACGTGCTGTGCCACTAACCTGGAGGTGTGGGTATCCTTGATGAATATGGATATGCCCCCACCTTTTGTATTTTGGTCCAGGTTCTGTGGCCAAAATGTATGGTATGAGTTGTAGCCTGGTAGTGCTGGGGTGCTCTCTGGAGCCTTAAACCAGGTTTCTGTTACTGCACATATATCGATTTTCTCCATACTGAGGAGTGCCTCGAGTGAGTGCATTTTGAGGTTTAGACTCCTGGCATTGAGTAGCATTACCCTCAGTTTTTTGTTACTTGTGCTATTTATGGCAGTGGGATTGTCTTTTGAGTATTGCCTAAAAAGGAACTATGGGGGTGGCAAGACCCTTGGCCAGTATTCAAAAGCCTAAGGATGACAGGTGCAAGCCGTCTCTATCGAAGCAGTGTGGCGTTTCGAGCATGTCATCCCAGGTGGCATCATTCTTGGTGAGGGCAGGATGCTACTCAGAGTCAGGGTAATACTTGCCTGGGCTATTTGATCAGAGAGCTCTTCCATGTCTCTTTTCATGTAGTCCAGGGAGTTACGGCTCAGGTCATGGACAATGACAGAGTCGTATTTATACTTGTTCTGGAGTGACTTGAGAGCTTGTGTTATGTGGCGGATCCTGGCACCCGACAGGCAGCTAACAGTAACCTAGTGGGATGTCAGTGTGCCTGACTATAGAGTCACCTATTACTAGTATGTTGGTTATGATATTTTGCCTTAAGGGCTGTGATTGCATGGCACACTGGTTTTGTGAAGTATGTGTTCATGGTTTGTGTTGGGGTGTGGAGGTTGCTTAAATGTTTGCTTTGTAGGTCTCTGTTGCTTTTGCAGATTTTTATTTAGAGCCTCCGAGTATCATGCATTTATGTGTGTTTTTTGCCGGTGCTGGTTTATTGGGTCTATGTGAGACTGGTGGTGTGATGCAAGTATTTCCCTTCTCCCCTTGATTGTGTGATCCAGTCTTGGGTTGAGAGAGCTTAGCCTCCAGTTTGGCTGTATAATTGCATCTCTCACATGTATTAGTGTTTGGTGGTAGGAGGAGAGGGTTGTATGTGTACATGAGGCAGTTATGAATGTAGATGTGACCCTGCCTGACTGTAGTTCAGTGTAATATTTGAAGAGTTGTTTTGCCATTACTAATAGTGTAACCTGAAAGCTGTAGCTGTTGTGACTTACCAGATGAACTGTGATGTGTTTGTTTGTGGGGAAGGGGGATAATTCCTTTCTCTGGGGATATATTTCATGTTATAGTTCGCAAATTATGGGGCTGTGATGCTTGGAATAAATTTAAAATAATCTTTCCATATAGATTTGTTATGTGTGTTCCTTGGTATTCATAATGAGATCAAACACTGACAAAGAATTAGAGAAACATGTTGTTTGGTTTACAAGATGTATTTCTCAAAGGTAGAAGTAAAGCTTTTTTTTCCCCTCTAGTGCTTGAGCTTTCTCATCTTACCTAAACACTTGAAGCTTTCTCTGGTAAACAGCTGAAGCTTTATGAAGTTTTCAACTCATGCAGAGAATCAGGGCTGTTAGCTTATGATTTTATTTGGTGGACAGTTTTAGAAAGTTAATTTAAATAAAAGGTGGGACCTATGAATAATGCATTAGATCAAAAGTCACTATGTTCTTGTTTTAACACAGTCAATGAAACTGTAAGATTGTGAATGGAGACTACAATGAGACACTTAAACTCTGATTTCTGACTAACTTATATTAAAATCTAAGTTATAGTGTACTGTTAAGACATTGTAGCCCAATAATATAATTCTTTAGGTTTCAACCAAGAGTTATAAGAAATGCTAATTCTAGTCATTCTTTAATTGATTGAAAGTAATTACAGATGACAGGCTTTGGTGGCAATGGTTATAACTTTCAAAGATGGAGTTGATTAATTTTTCCAATTATTGGTGATTATTTTTCTTGCAATTGATAAAGTTTTCCATGGAACATTGTAACTGAAAACATAAAAACTTTAGGAGGTGACAGTATTGCTAGACCCTCACCACAAAACCAACCAAAATTCGAGCAACAACATTTTGATTATGAAATATAATACTTTGTTTCCCTATGGGTTAAATAAAAAATTTAATTGATAAAGTTTTATATAGCTGTGCTTTACCTTTAACAGGAGATAGAATGTGTTTTATTAATTAATTGATTGATTGAAATGTGTTTAAATGAGATATATAAGGAGAAGTTTTTTAAGTAATCAGGTTTTTACTCTGTAAAGGCTATGGCCGAGGCACTAGAGACAGTGTTTTACAATAAATAACTTTTGTTTGGAAAGTAGAGCTGCTATTCATTGGTCTATTTTGATTTGGTTGTTGCTCGAGTATTGCTAGACCATTTAAAAAAATCTTGAACTGCAAGTAAACAAATGTAAATCTAATGAACTTGAAGTTGCAGTGAATGAATAAAATGTATATGGTCATAGCCACTAAAATAGAAAAATAAAAGTTTCACAAAAGATTAAACATGAAGTTGTTTCAACATTCACTCCCAACATGGAGTTTAAGACTCCTGACTTGAATAGAGAATTTATCCAAATTATCCCACCCATCGATAAAAGCAAGATTAATACCACTCTGCCATTCCAGAACTATAACTTATTAAAGCAAAAAAACAAAACAAAAAAAAGAACCAAAAGAGAAAAATATCACCTTCTATGTTCTATAACAACTCCCAAAACAAATAAGATCTCTGTAAGTTAAAAACATGTTTAACAAATTAAGGCAAGAAGTAGATCATTTTAAAACTAATCAAAATGGTATAAAATTATTTAAAAAATTACCTAAACTATAACTAGAAAGTCTCTTAACTTGATATCTTTTTTGAAAGAAAAATAACCACATGGGCATACAATTTCTGTCACATAAAGCAGTATAGTTTGTTACATAAGACAACTGATAAGAAGCTATGCAACAATGCATGTACTCCAAAAATTTGGCGAATGTTATATTTAACTTAAGATCTGTCAGAAGTGTTGCTCTTTATCATTTAATAAGGAAAACAAAATAATGCGGCATGTACTGTGATATATTCTTGAGTATGTTTCTTGAAGACTATATTTGAATGTGCATATTAAGATGTTTCATTGAAGCATTAAATTAATAGTGACATGCACATATATATGACATTGGCAACCTTTTTATTAGATGCGTGATGTTAATGCCATGAGTATGTTATTACACTTGAACTTATCATATACAAAACAAAAAAAGAAACTTTATGTTTAATAAGGATAGCATCCTAAGATGTGTATGTTTATTAGAGTAAACTGCTGATCACAAATAGCAATACATTATTGATTAAATATTTCATGACATCTATTTATCTATTGTGATTACATTTTCACTGAATGAAAATAGGTGATTCAGGAAGGAAACTGATCTTTTTGCGAGGCACATGATAGGAATCGTTAACTGCAGTACAGCAGTTTCTCACCTTTTCAATATGACAGCAGATGAGATTCAAGATTGTATATAGTTATCAAACAATAAGAAATTTTAAACAACACAACAGCGTAAGCGTTCCACTAGAGAGCGCATTCCTGTTTAAAGACACGTAAATTCAAAAACCAACCTCCGTACAGGAACGCTAGCTGTCCAAAGCGACAGCCACACTTAAATTCAGTTCGTATGCAAGATTTAGCAAGTCCTGTATAAAAGAAAGTTGCTATGCACCAATACCAGGCTTTCAGCAATTCAAAACACAAAACGCTGCTTCGGCTTCAGCTCAGCGATAAACCTTTCAGGACATCAAAATTGTTGAATAAAAACAATAGCTCCAGCTTTCCATATAAAAGGGAACGTTCTTTATTCACAGCAATGTCATATCAGTAAGCGCTTTCACCCTGAAAAGGGCTTCCTCAGACTGTACATTTAATTACTAAAGGCACAGCCTTTATATACCTTTAGTACTCAAGTAAATTAACACTAATTACTCAATTACATAAATCAACTTACATTACTAAGCATCTAATGCCTTTCATTCATTTAGTTAAAAATGCTTAAAAATTAAACATAATCAAAGGGCATTGATGTCCAACACTGAAATTTATATATCTTCAGTTATATCACATTTAATCAACAATGCTTAAAAACATTAAAACCCCTCGTATCCTTAATAAAATCATTCTTTTCACTGATAATTAATTTTCATGCCAGTAGATGGTGCTAATACACCCTTTTTTCGTATTCATTTCATTAAATTGTTTAAAACCTATGATTAATACACCTATAGCCTACTGAACAGAAGTAAAATAAAAATCTTGTTAATACTAACCTCTATAATAACACGATGTTCATTTTAAAATAATAATATTACAAAGTTAGTAAGAGGTTCGTTAGAATTGCTCTGTCTTACTTAGAACAAACTATTCACTGTTAGGTCCAGTGTTACTCTAAAAACTCATCATTTAATAACTAAAGTGTCTCAGTGCATTGATTTTCTTTCAGAGAGTTCCCTCTTGATCTATTATTACACATAATAGTGTCCTAGACTTAATAACATTGTGCATCATGTATTTATCTAGGGTGTCTCAGTGCTTTAGCCTTCTTTTTCTCAAAAAAGGTTGTATGCCCACTTTATCATTTAAGCCAGGAAATTGGTCTGACCTACATCTTATGATCCATTTAGATTCCTGTTCCAGTGTATAATTCTCAATGTCCCCTCCTCTAATGGTCTTAGTTATCGTTTGCATAACCATAAAACTGAACGAGTGTGTACTACCCCTCATTTTATTGTGTTTAGCCAATGCATTTCTCTCATCTCCTATTCTTACACCATACATATGTTCTCTTATGCGTTCCCTAAATTGTCTATTAGTTTTGCCTATGTAGAACGCATCACAGGAACTACACTGGGCTAAGTATATCACATTTTCTGTCCTGCAATTGGTGCCCGTCTGAAAATTATATTCCTTCCCAGTGACTGGTGATTTGAACTGCGTATCAGTGTTAATGAAGCAGCATTGTTTGCAACTATTACAGGGAATTGTGTTTACTCTATATGTAATATTGGTATTGTGGTTCTTATGACACAATGTTCTTTTTATATTAGGCTTATTTCTATAACAGAACTTAGGAACATCCCCAACCAACATGCTTATCTCATTCTCTAACCCTAAAACATGCCAATGCTTATTTATGATGTCTTTAACTTCTATAACATCTTTAGTGTAATAAATAGTAACTGGGAGTTTATCAAATTCCGATTTGTTACTACAATCTTCACTTACAGCATTTTCCCTATCCAAAAAATATGGGCGTGCTCTAGTTCCCCTCATTTCATATACTTCATTTATTGTCTTAACTATATCTTCCTCTCTATATAATCTATCCATAAATTTCTGTTTCATCCCTGCTATTTCTTCTTCAAGCCCTATAATTGTTGGATTTAACCGGGACGCTCTCATAATCTGTCCCTTAATGATGTTATCGAAGATATGTTTGGGATGCATGCTCTCTCTGTGTAAAAGTGTGTTCTTATAACATTTTTTCCTATGAACAGATGTATTTACTATCCCGTTGGGAAGTCTTATGACATTTACATCTAGATAAGAGATGTAATCCTTGGAATAATTCATAGTGAATTTTAAATAACTAGTGAGACTGTTAATTTCTATCTCAAATTCTAGTAATGTCTCTTCACTCCCTTTCCACACCAAGAAAAGATCATCTACAAATCTTTTATAAAATGAGACATTTTGTCTATAACTTGGTAATGGGAACAAACATTCTTTCTCCCATTCAGCCATAACAATGCTGGCGTAGCTATTGGCACAAGAAGTGCCCATAGCTACGCCATCATTTTGCAAGTAAATGTCTTCTTCAAAGATGAAAATGTTATTTTCTAGTATAATTTCTAGAAATAGTGTTAATAAGTCAATGAATTGGGGATCCATATCTGTATACTTTTTCAAATAATTTTGTGTACTTTCAATACCTGTAGAGTTCGGTATCACCGTAAACAGGCTCTTCACATCTAAAGTGACCAATATATACTCAAAACCTTCTTGTGTTTTAGATAGATACTCATACAAGTCTAATAAAAACTGTTTACTGTCTTTTAAAATATTCAAATTTTGTTCAACAACCGTTCTTAAGTGATGTTCGACAAAAAGTGAGAAGGGTTCCGTCAACCACCCTTGTCCAGAGACTATTGGTCTCATAGGGGGATTTGTAAGTCCTTTATGTACTTTGGGTAGTCCTTTTAAAGTCGGGATCAACGGATAATTAACTTTCAAAAACTTAAAGAAATCTTTCTTTATCAGTTTACTACTAAATAGGTCATCTATAGTATCATAGACTCGAAATATTTTATATATAACCTCATTAATGTCTAATCTAGTATAGCATCCTTCACTATTCAACATAGTTTTCATATTACTTGAATAGTGTTCATAGTCCATAATCACTACTGGTCCACCTTTATCTGCAGGTACTATAATGATGCTCCTATCATTTTTAAGATCTTGTAATGCTTTCCTTTGCATCCAAGTTAGATTATCCTTGTGTCTCCTCACATTCCTTACAGAACTGTGGGCATGTACATCATTCTCTACTAATCTCGAAAAGGTATCCAACACTGGATGTAATATGGGCACATAAGTACTAGGTGATTTGAACTTATTTACCACTCTATCTTTGTCAGTCGTACCAAAATCTAACCTAAGTTGTATATTTCTGACAAACATTTTCACATCAATGATGGTTTCAGCACTATCACTTAACCTGCTAGGGATGAAGGATAGGCCTTTGTTTAATACTTGTGCCTCATGCGAGCTTAAAACTCGGTGTGACATATTCATAATTAAGGATTCTTTTTCATTGTCCACATCTTTTTCAAGGTGGGACCCACCTGACTTGTTTCTCCTAGTTTTCTTTTTTGTCTCCCCCTGCTCAATGATCATGATCTCCCTCTGAGTTTGTATGTCTGTATAGGGAAAGGGACCTCCCGTGTAATAACATTAGTATCCTTCTCTTTAGTGTTCTCAATAGAGACAATTTTCCTCTTGACCCCTGCCATCTGACCATTCTTTGTGTTAATGGTATTCACAATTCCCATAACATTTGTATTACAACCATGGTCACCATTTTTCCCTTTAGTGTGTAAAACAGTGGGGTACAAGTTGACATTTTTGTCTATTTCAGCAATATTACTATCATTCAAGGTGTTCATTGTCACAACATCACTATTAACACTTTCTACTTCATCTGTTACAGTATTAATAATATTAGCAGTATCTTTCATTACAGTTTTTACATTTCTAACATTAGTTCTGGTAGTGTCAATATTGTCATTAGTCACTGTCATGTTATGCTGATCATTAGTAGCCGTCCTTGGCCAGGTAAAGACCTGTCCATTTCTAAAATCGGCTACATCTCTCTCAATTTTAGTCTTTTTCTGATTCAGCAATCTTTTCTCATATAGCATAACATTGTCCATTAACCTGTCTAACCCCATGGCGGTTTTACAGTTAGTATACTTAGATATAATTGTTGCATGTCTTTCATTAACTCTTTGTCTCAACATTTCTTCCTCTGGTTTGTGGAAATCTATTAAAAGCTTCATATAATTGAAGCTTAGTTCCATATTAAGTTTTTGCCACTTCAATAACAAATCAGGAAAGAGGTTACCTGTTGTGGGCATTTTGAGGACTCAAGTCCTCTCGGTATAATGTTTTTCTTTATACATGCTTCAAAATGCTGCCGTTGCAGCTGTAGCCTCTTTAGTTTCAAAAAGTCACTTTCAAGTAAATCCAACTCCTCGGCCAAACACAGCAGTTCTTCAGCGTTATCCACCCCTGTATCTTTCTCACCATTCGGTTCAAAGAACAACAATGGATTCTCATCTCCGGACACACAGTTCTTAAACTTAGTTAGTAGCTGTCCATTAATCGTGTTTGCGTTAGCGTTCGGAGTATACGCCAACTCAATTTCATCATTATCAGCAAAGCAAGCCATGCTCTCAAAGTGGAACACAACAAGGAGAAATTAAACAACACAACAGCGTAAGCGTTCCACTAGAGAGCGCGTTCCTGTTTAAAGACACGTAAATTCAAAAACCAACCTCCGTAAAGGGCTTCCTCAGACTGTACTTTGATTATGTTTAATTTTTAAGCATTTTTAACTAAATGAATGAAAGGCATTAGATGCTTAGTAATGTAAGTTGATTTATGTAATTGAGTAATTAGTGTTAATTTACTTGAGTACTAAAGGTATATAAAGGCTGTGCCTTTAGTAATTAAATGTACAGTCTGAGGAAGCCCTTTTCAGGGTGAAAGCGCTTACTGATATGACATTGCTGTGAATAAAGAACGTTCCCTTTTATATGGAAAGCTGGAGCTATTGTTTTTATTCAACAATTTTGATGTCCTGAAAGGTTTATCGCCGAGCTGAAGCCGAAGCAGCGTTTTGTGTTTTGAATTGCTGAAAGCCTGGTATTGGTGCATAGCAACTTTCTTTTATACAGGACTTGCTAAATCTTGCATACGAACTGAATTTAAGTGTGGCTGTCGCTTTGGACAGCTAGCGTTCCTGTACGGAGGTTGGTTTTTGAATTGACGTGTCTTTAAACAGGAACGCGCTCTCTAGTGGAACGCTTAAGCTGTTGTGTTGTTTAATTTCTCCTTGTTGTGTTCCACTTTGAGAGCATGGCTTGCTTTGCTGATAATGATGAAATTGAGTTGGCGTATACTCCGAACGCTAACGCAAACACGATTAATGGAGAGCTACTAACTAAGTTTAAGAACTGTGTGTCCGGAGATGAGAATCCATTGTTGTTCTTTGAACCGAATGGTGAGAAAGATACAGGGGTGGATAACGCTGAAGAACTGCTGTGTTTGGCTGAGGAGTTGGATTTACTTGAAAGTGACTTTTTGAAACTAAAGAGGCTACAGCTGCAACGGCAGCATTTTGAAGCATGTATAAAGAAAAACATTATACCGAGAGGACTTCGAGTCCTCAAAATGCCCACAACAGGTAACCTCTTTCCTGATTTGTTATTGAAGTGGCAAAAACTTAATATGGAACTAAGCTTCAATTATATGAAGCTTTTAATAGATTTCCACAAACCAGAGGAAGAAATGTTGAGACAAAGAGTTAATGAAAGACATGCAACAATTATATCTAAGTATACTAACTGTAAAACCACCATGGGGTTAGACAGGTTAATGGACAATGTTATGCTATATGAGAAAAGATTGCTGAATCAGAAAAAGACTAAAATTGAGAGAGATGTAGCCGATTTTAGAAATGGACAGGTCTTTACCTGGCCAAGGACGGCTACTAATGATCAGCATAACATGACAGTGACTAATGACAATATTGACACTACCAGAACTAATGTTAGAAATGTAAAACTGTAATGAAAGATACTGCTAATATTATTAATACTGTAACAGATGAAGTAGAAAGTGTTAATAGTGATGTTGTGACAATGAACACCTTGAATGATAGTAATATTGCTGAAATAGACAAAAATGTCAACTTGTACCCCACCGTTTTACACACTAAAGGGAAAAATGGTGACCATGGTTGTAATACAAATGTTATGGGAATTGTGAATACCATTAACACAAAGAATGGTCAGATGGCAGGGGTCAAGAGGAAAATTGTCTCTATTGAGAACACTAAAGAGAAGGATACTAATGTTATTACACGGGAGGTCCCTTTCCCTATACAGACATACAAACTCAGAGGGAGATCACGATCATTGAGCAGGGGGAGACAAAAAAGAAAACTAGGAGAAACAAGTCAGGTGGGTCCCACCTTGAAAAAGATGTGGACAATGAAAAAGAATCCTTAATTATGAATATGTCACACCGAGTTTTAAGCTCGCATGAGGCACAAGTATTAAACAAAGGCCTATCCTTCATCCCTAGCAGGTTAAGTGATAGTGCTGAAACCATCATTGATGTGAAAATGTTTGTCAGAAATATACAACTTAGGTTAGATTTTGGTACGACTGACAAAGATAGAGTGGTAAATAAGTTCAAATCACCTAGTACTTATGTCCCCATATTACATCCAGTGTTGGATACCTTTTCGAGATTAGTAGAGAATGATGTACATGCCCACAGTTCTGTAAGGAATGTGAGGAGACACAAGGATAATCTAACTTGGATGCAAAGGAAAGCATTACAAGATCTTAAAAATGATAGGAGCATCATTATAGTACCTGCAGATAAAGGTGGACCAGTAGTGATTATGGACTATGAACACTATTCAAGTAATATGAAAACTATGTTGAATAGCGAAGGATGCTATACTAGATTAGACATTAATGAGGTTATATATAAAATATTTCGAGTCTATGATACTATAGATGACCTATTTAGTAGTAAACTGATAAAGAAAGATTTCTTTAAGTTTTTGAAAGTTAATTATCCGTTGATCCCGACTTTAAAAGGACTACCCAAAGTACATAAAGGACTTACAAATCCCCCTATGAGACCAATAGTCTCTGGACAAGGGTGGTTGACGGAACCCTTCTCACTTTTTGTCGAACATCACTTAAGAACGGTTGTTGAACAAAATTTGAATATTTTAAAAGACAGTAAACAGTTTTTATTAGACTTGTATGAGTATCTATCTAAAACACAAGAAGGTTTTGAGTATATATTGGTCACTTTAGATGTGAAGAGCCTGTTTACGGTGATACCGAACTCTACAGGTATTGAAAGTACACAAAATTATTTGAAAAAGTATACAGATATGGATCCCCAATTCATTGACTTATTAACACTATTTCTAGAAATTATACTAGAAAATAACATTTTCATCTTTGAAGAAGACATTTACTTGCAAAATGATGGCGTAGCTATGGGCACTTCTTGTGCCAATAGCTACGCCAACATTGTTATGGCTAAATGGGAGAAAGAATGTTTGTTCCCATTACCAAGTTATAGACAAAATGTCTCATTTTATAAAAGATTTGTAGATGATCTTTTCTTGGTGTGGAAAGGGAGTGAAGAGACATTACTAGAATTTGAGATAGAAATTAACAGTCTCACTAGTTATTTAAAATTCACTATGAATTATTCCAAGGATTACATCTCTTATCTAGATGTAAATGTCATAAGACTTCCCAACGGGATAGTAAATACATCTGTTCATAGGAAAAAATGTTATAAGAACACACTTTTACACAGAGAGAGCATGCATCCCAAACATATCTTCGATAACATCATTAAGGGACAGATTATGAGAGTGTCCCGGTTAAATCCAACAATTATAGGGCTTGAAGAAGAAATAGCAGGGATGAAACAGAAATTTATGGATAGATTATATAGAGAGGAAGATATAGTTAAGACAATAAATGAAGTATATGAAATGAGGGGAACTAGAGCACTTCATATTTTTGGATAGGGAAAATGCTGTAAGTGAAGATTGTAGTAACAAATCGGAATTTGATAAACTCCCAGTTACTATTTATTACACTAAAGATGTTATAGAAGTTAAAGTCATCATAAATAAGCATTGCCATGTTTTAGGGTTAGAGAATGAGATAAGCATGTTGGTTGGGGATGTTCCTAAGTTCTGTTATAGAAATAAGCCTAATATAAAAAGAACATTGTGTCATAAGAACCACAATACCAATATTACATATAGAGTAAACACAATTCCCTGTAATAGTTGCAAACAATGCTGCTTCATTAACACTGATACGCAGTTCAAATCACCAGTCACTGGGAAGGAATATAATTTTCAGACGGGCACCAATTGCAGGACAGAAAATGTGATATACTTAGCCCAGTGTAGTTCCTGTGATGCGTTCTACATAGGCAAAACTAATAGACAATTTAGGGAACGCATAAGAGAACATATGTATGGTGTAAGAATAGGAGATGAGAGAAATGCATTGGCTAAACACAATAAAATGAGGGTAGTACACACTGCTCAGTTTTATGGTTATGCAAACGATAACTAAGACCATTAGAGGAGGGGACATTGAGAATTATACACTGGAACAGGAATCTAAATGGATCATAAGATGTAGGTCAGACCAATTTCCTGGCTTGAATGATAAAGTGGGCATACAACCCTTTTTGAAAAAAAGAAGGCTAAAGCACTGAGATTCCTCAGATAATACATGATGCATAATGTTATTAAGTTTACAACAATAGTAAGTGTAATAATAGATCAAGAGGGAACTTCCTGTAAGAAAATCAATGCACTGAGACACTTTAGTTATTAAATGATGAGTTTTTAAAGTAACACTGGACTAAACTGTGAATAGTTTGTTCTAAGTAAGACAGAGTTAATTCTAAAAACCTCTTACTAACTTTGTAATATTATTATTTTAAAATGAACATCGTGTTATTATAGAGGTTAGTATAACAAGATTTTTATTTAATTCTGTTCAGTAGGCTATAGGTGCATTCATTATATGTTTTAAATAATTTAATGAAATGAATACGAAAAAGGGTGTATTAGCACCATCTACTGGCATGAAAATTAATTACCAGTAATGATTTTATTAAGGAGAAGAGAGGTTTTAATGTTTCTTAAAGCATTGTTGATTAAATGTGATATAACTGAAGATATATAAATTTCAGTGTTGGACATCAATGCCCTTTGATTATGTTTAATTTTTAAGCATTTTTAACTAAATGAATGAAAGGCATTAGATGCTTAGTAATGTAAGTTGATTTATGTAATTGAGTAATTAGTGTTAATTTACTTGAGTACTAAAGGTATATAAAGGTTGTGCCTTTAGTAATTAAATGTACAGTCTGAGGAAGCCCTTTTCAGGGTGAAAGCGCTTACTGATATGACATTGCTGTGAATAAAGAACGTTCCCTTTTATATGGAAAGCTGGAACTATTGTTTTTATTCAACAATTTTGATGTCCTGAAAGGTTTATCGCTGAGCTGAAGTCACAGCGTTTTGTGTTTTGAATTGCTGAAAGCCTGGTATTGGTGCATAGCAACTTTCTTTTATACAGGACTTGCTAAATCTTGCATACGAACTGAATTTAAGTGTGGCTGTCGCTTTGGACAGCCAGCGTTCCTGTACGGAGGTTGGTTTTTGAATAAGAAATTTTAATTATATCTTAGTGATTTAATGAACATATGAAAATGATAAATATGTAAGTTAAACAACAACTTTGGGACATATAATACTTATCTTATTTTTCACACATATATACTGGTTTTAAAGGATACAGACTTGTGTTCACATTGCAGTTAATGACAGTTTTGTTTAATTGAAGCAAAGTGATTTGGGCTTTTTAGAATAGTAGATGCGTTACTTGGATGGTTAGACTATTCAAGCTGGGGGTGTTAGACTCCATGAGGGGTTTGAAAGAGTGTTTTGTTTTTTGTGGGTGTCTGCAATAACAATTATTATGTATATAATTAAACTTTTAAGTATTAAGGTCAATATGACTATTAATAAGCAGTTCTTTAACAAAGAAGATTTATTATACTGGGTCCGCATAGTTAATTTTAAGAGGGTTACATTTAAACTGTTGACCTGTACAGCAAATGACATTTATTAATTGTATTTCCATAAATGTTAATGGATTGAATAACGGTTGCAGGAGGGGTAGTCTAAACTAATATTTGAAATTATTCAACTCTCATTTTTTACAAGAAAGACATCTATTGACAGAAGATAAAGACAGACTTAAAATACTATGTATTCATCTGTATTATATAGCTAAATTAATCAAAAAAGAGGAGTTGCTATATTATGGAAAAATTATTTGCCTATGCCTAAAATCATTGACACATATATGGATGATAAAGGTATGCTTTGTTCTGTTACCCTAGAATATAATAAGACAATATTAACTCTTATTAACTTATACTGGATTACTGCAATAGAAATTAAAACATTAAAACTGTTAAAAAACTTATAGAATAAGTAATTCAATTTTCAAAAGGCAGCATCATACCCGCAGGAAATTTTAATTGTATATTCTCACCAAAGGATACTAAAACAACAGGTAAATTGAAAATACTGGCATCATCAAAGGCACTGTTAAAGTTCACCAAACTATTTCACCTTAGGGGCATAAATGATTTCTTAGATCCAGAATCAATTTTTTTTCACACAGACATAGAACACAATCCAGAATTGATAAGAGTATATGTCTCCAATGAGTTGATAGATAAACTATGCAAAGTTAAAGTGGTATCTTGCCCACTTTCAGATCACAATGCATCACTTTTAAGTTGTTTTTAAAATGTAACAATAGCATTAAGATCAGGAGGCTGCCAGAATATATAACTTATTTAAAGGATTTTAAGCACTACATATTTTATTTAAAAAATCTTTCTTTTATAGAAATTAACAATACAGAAAATATTTCAGAAATATATCAATGGGATGCTCTAAAGGCATATATTTTGGTAGAGTCAAAAAACAATGGGACAAAGAACTGTATAATATGTGATGACCATGCCCTGGCCCAGCAATCAAGGAGCCTCAATCCTCACCACCATAACACCAGGTCGTCTCCTCGAGAGAGAGGAAAAGATAACTAATACACACAATAAAGTACAATTTCCCTTAAGTGCACACAGAGAACACAGTCAGCTTGGGGCTGGTTGATCCCTTGCTCACCAGGTCCCCAATAAGACTCCCCACTGGCACAGCTATAGGGTCCAGGTCTTAGCCTAACTGGGCAAGCTAAAACCTCCAGTACCCGCCCTGTCCAACCAGTGCTTCGTGTCCCTGCCAAGTAGCTGACACAAAACACACACACACACACACACACACACACACACACACACACACACACACACACACACACACACACACACACACACACACACACACACACACACTTTGAGATAAGTATTTATACAGATTCACAGACACTCCTAGGAAAGGCTGACACAGATTCTTCAACTGTGCCCGGTTACCCAGACTATACAGTAGTAATTACGGCCACCACCCAGTTAATAATATCAGCTAATAAAAGGCCCTTAAAAGGGTGTCCAATTATTACTGTGCAATATTAATATCCAATGGTAGTATGACTAATAGCCAAGGCTTACTTTAGAGTGGCCTATTACAATAACCTCTATAAATATGCAATGCACTCTAGAGCTTATCTCTACACAAAGCAGCCACAGGTAGAAGGTTTTAAAAATATTTAATAATAAATAATTAAAACACAAGACAAAACTACTACACCACAGAGATATCTAAGAGTTCAGAGATCACACAGAAACTTAAAATAATACAGTAGGACATGTCTGATTTCAAAGAAAAATACCTAATTAATCTTTACTAGCTTTAACTATTCCTACAAGAAATCACAGTGCTAAAACTTACATGTGAGCACAAGGCAGAGTGCTGATAAGTTAGATGTCTAAAGTCAAAATGCTTCCAGTCTCTTGTCAGAAATAGCATTTAAACATTACTAACAAACATGTCTCTAAGGCCCTCCCCAAATTACATCATTTTTGACACTTAGGTTTTCCCAGTATTTATATTGCATCATCTTAACACCTGGTCTGAGTTCTCAGGCCACAAACTGCATTACTTAGCAATCTAACACCTACTCAGAAACTTACAACAATACAAGGCATTTCACATATACATTCTAGCAGAAGCTAGAGCAATAAAGCACCTTCCACATCTAAATTCTGGTCATAAACTTTAGCCTTAAAGGAATACAATAGGTTTCTCCAATGTATTCCTCAACTTCACGGCCCTTTTCCTCCGTTTACACTGTCCTCTGTAAAGCAATAACAATAAAGCATTTACAATTTTTATAATTATCCTTACTTCTGTAACAGAAGCCTACCTCCAAATACTGTGATGGTTTCACTTACAAAATGATTCTCTCACATTTGAATAAAGCTTGCTGGAGTCGCCCAATTACTGACATCATCGAGGCCAGGCAGTGCAGGTACTTTTTTTTTTGTTTTTAATCAGTTCCCTCCCCCAAAGTGACATCACCACAGCCGTCATCTGATTCTAACTAAAATAATAAGACCTACCCATTCTGTGATGTCATGGCTCCCTTGTCCTTCCCCCAGCCTGAGTGCTGTTCATTTTATTCAGTAGTAGTGTAGTAACACCAATGTTTGGAAACAGAAATTTGGTATGCATACTTGTACATTCTGCACTGCAAATGATGCTTAGGTGGTGTATTGCTTGCATACTTCTCTGTTGTATTTGCACCAGATACTGCTAGTGCGCAGTGCGGGAATAGAAAGATTAAAACATTGCCCTGGTATCAGAGGTGGCAGTGCAACATATTCATATTGGCCAGGAGTGGCCTTAGATCAACTGGTGCCCTAGGCAAAAGGGCACCATGGCGCCCCCCCCACCACCACCACACTACCTGGTACCCCCATCCTGGTCTACCTACACTAAATAAATACTGGAAAAGCGCCCCTGCTGGAGTGGCACCCTTGGCGGCTGCCTAGTTGGCCTATGCCTAAGGCCGGCTATGATAGTGGCTTAACATGAGAGTAGCTCTAAGCAAGCACCATGTGAAACCTGACCAAGCACCTAGAATTATTCAGTGCAGCTTCCACACCTTAAGTCTGAAAATGAATTCACATACTCACATGAAGAGGAGTAGCTGCATATTGATGGCTAAATGTGCATGGGCATGTCGGGTGAGTACTACACTGCAAAACTGGTATGTAATGGTGGATATATTTGGAGGGCATGAGCAAACACCAGTATATTAAAGCCATAGCACCAATTGAACTGGAGGCTGGCAAATAGATTTAGTAAGGGATTTTGTCCATGCACAAATATTTCAACAGTGATTCTTTGCAGTGGCATCCATTATCTGATTCAAGGTAAGTTAACCTTGATGTCCTTTATTAAAAAAAAAATCAATAAAAAATTTACTTTGTTATAAGTGACTTCTGGACACAAGAAAAAGGAAGGGGAAAATATAGCAATGTGGTTTGTATGTACAAAGACAAATCCAGGGACACTGCAAAAGGTTTTTTTGCAAACCAACCAGTGGAGTAAAAATATATATGAAGGCAAACACTGCATACCAACACACTTTGCACATGTAAATCTCAATTTTTAACAAGGTGGAAGCATGAAGTGATACCTTAACACTTAAATTAATAAAGACTAAACTGGTTAATAGTATAAATGTTTTATTCTTTAGCACCTTGGTGCAAGACCTTACTGGATGTGATTGCAGTCAAGTAAGGCCATGGCTATAGTGCAGCAAAAAAAATGTCCCCTCTAACAAAGGAAATGCTAGAGCAAAGATTAAATTACATGAAGCACCCTGCTGAGATCTGCCAAACAATGGAATTACCAGGTCAAATTACCCTCAGGACTTTGACAGCTAGTGAAGCTAAGTGTTATGGGGGAGGGGAGAAGTAAATGGACTGGAATTCATTGTCTCACAAATTAGTGCCATTTAAACTAAATTAGAAAAAAAGGCAGCAGTAAACAGCACTTTGAGTGTGTTCTGTGGCATTTGCACTGTTTCTGTTTTAAGTAGTCATGCAGCAGCAGGGAATGTTACTTACACTGTTCTATTTTACTCAGTACTTTGTACGCATGCAACATCTATGAAATGACAGGAACTTTAGGCAAACGGAGGCCTGCATGATATAACATTTTTGAGCCAAACAATGATTTCTGGGATACTGGATGGCAACCTGATTTATCCAAACCACGTCAATATGCCAGCCTCCAGGTGGTCAGAGTCTGGAATTGCATATAAAAATATTTAAAATCCTGTAAATAATCCCAGAGTGCTGTTAAAGTGTAGGAAACATCATGCCACGATGTTTTAAACATGTTTTTTGAGTCTGTGGGTGTGGTACTCCTTTAAAACAATGGGCGTGAAACCTTCATCCAGCCACCTTGGAGCCAAATTCTAATATGAAAGGGTCACAACATGCTTCACTGGGCCAGTAGAGTGCAATGTTGTCACATATTTTGCAGTTCCACATTTCAAAGTGTTCTTTTACATTCAAGAACACATGCCTGTATTTTACATTTATTTACAAATGCCAGAATTATATATCAAATTCTATTTGACTAGGCTGGCAGCCTTTACCTATCTCTCCCCAGTCATCACATCTCTTCCCCCCAGGGAACTCAAGCAAGTTTTTCAAGTACCCCTTGAGAAACATTGATTGAGAGTGTCAAGTCTATCTGGGTGTACCTCACCCCATTCCCTGTCTTGAGAGCCCATCTGCATTGGCATTGCTACTTCCACTGCAGTGCTGCACTGACATATCATATGCTTGCAACCCGAGAGTCCATCTTAGCAACTTGGCATTTTGCTGACTGGCTCTGTTTAACCATGTTAAAGGGCTGTAATCTGTCATCACAGTGAATTTTCTTCCATAAAGATAAGGCTGAAATTTTTGTAGTGCCCACACTATGGCTAGACATTCCTTTTCTACCGCTGCATAGCATTCCTCCCTGGGTTGGAGCCTATGACTGAGATAAACCACTGGGTGTTCTTCTCCCTCTGAAGAAATCTGGCTAAGTACAGCCCCCACCCCATAGTTTGAAGCATCCACCTGCACAACAAAGTCTTTGCTGTAGTCTGGACTGGCTAACACAGGGGGTCCTCCCAAAGCTTCCTTAAGCTTCTGAAATGCTTGTTCACATGCTGGGGTCCACACAACCTTATTTGGTCTGTTCTTCCTTGTCAGGTCTGTGAGGGGAGCAGCTACGGTACTATAATTGGTAACAAACTTTCTGTAGTACCCTGCTGTGTCTAATAATGCCCTCACCTGCTTTTTGGTAACAGGTGCAGGTCATGCAGGAATACCTTCCACTTTGGCAGGATCTGGCCTTATCTTACCACTCCCCACTCTATGTCCTAGGTAGGAGACCTCTGCCATACCCACCTGACATTTGCTCAGCTTAATGGTCAACCCTGCCCTCTGTAGTCTGCCCAGCACCTCCCTGACATGCTGAAGGTGCTCTTGCCAGGAATGGTTATAGATAGCAATATAATCCATGTAAGCAAGGGAAAACCCTCCTGCTCCTGCTAAGATGTGATCTACCAGCCTCTGGAAAGTCGCTGGGGCATTCTTCATCCCAAAGGGCATCTTTGTGAACTCATACAAGCCAAAAGGAGTCACAAAGGCTGACTTCTCTCTAGCACTGGGAGTCAAGGGCACCTACCAATAACCCTTGGTAAGATCAATGGTTGTAAGATACTTAGTCCCACCCAGCTACTCTAGGGCCTCATCTGTCCTAGGCATGGGGTAAGCATCTGACTCTGTGTGACTATTTAATTTCCTGTAATCCACACAGAACCTGGTGCTGCCATCCTTCTTTGGCACCAGTACCACTGGTGAGGCCCAGGGACTGTTGGACTCTTGAATCACCCCTAGTTCCAACATCTCCTGTACCTACACCCTCAGAGTCTGTTTGACTCTCTCAGGCACCCTATAAGGGGCCTGCCTGATAGGCCTTTGAGGTCCTTTATCCACCTGGTGCTGCACCAGGTGGGTGCTCCCTGGTATCCCGGTGAACATGCCCCCAAACTCCTGCAACACTGCTTGGATTTCTCAAACCTGGATAGGAGATAGCTGCTGGGACATTGCTACCCCTTCCACCGAGGTGTCAGCCCGAGCCTCACTTAGGAGATCAGTCACAAGATCTCTCTCTCAGACTCCTCCTACAATCCACTGCAAATGCTCAGCACAAGGGCCTCCCTATCATGGTAAGGTTTTATCATGTTAACATGATACAATATGTGCCCCTTCCATCTGCCTATCACTTCCACCATGTAGTTAACATCACTTACCTTTCCTACCACCTTGTAGGGTCCCTCCCAAGCTGCCTGCAACTTGTTGTGTCTGACAGGAATGAGAACCATCACCTGCTGCCCTACAGCATACTCTCTAGCTGGAGCATTCCTGTCATACCACACCTTTTTCTGTTGTTGGGCTTCTGCCAGGTTCTCCTGGGCCAGGCCCATGAGTTCCCTGAGCCTTGTCCTGAGGTTCAGGACATATGCCACAACAGACTCCTTGTGAGACTCACACTCACCTTCCCACTTATCTCGAATTAAATCTAGAGGTCCCCTCACCCTATGCCCATACAGCAACTGAAAGGGTGAAAAACCTGTGGATTCCTGGGGAACTCCTCTGTAAGCAAACAACAGATGGGGCAAATATTTGTCCCACTCCCTCTTAAACTGATCTGCAAATGCCTGTAGCATGGACTTGATTGTAGAGTTTAACCTCTCAACAAGACCATTAGTCTGGGGATGGTAGGGGGTGGTCTTCATGTGCTTCACCCCATAGGACTTCCACAGACAAGCCAGTAGGACTGACATAAAATTTTCACCTCTCTCAGACAGTATTTCCTTTGGGAAACCTACCATGCTGAAAATCTCTAGCTAAAAGCATTTGCCACCTTCTCGGTCTCAATGGAGGACAAAGCCACTGCCTCAGGATATCATGTAGCATAATCTACAATCACTATGATATACTTTTTCCCTGTGGAACCTGGGGTACTCAGAGGACCCACAATATCCATAACTACCCTCTGAAATGGCTCCTCAATCACAGGCAAAGGCATCAAAGGAGCTCTCACCTTGTCTCCTTCCTTGCCTACCTTTTGGCACTGCCCACAGGTCCTGCAGTACCCTGTTACATCTCTGGAAATTCCAGGCCAATAGAAGTTTTGCATAATACACCTCTTTGCATGTTTTCTGCCCATATGACCTGCAAAGGGAATATCATGGGCTATGGCTAGCAGCGCCAGATGGTAAGCTCTAGGCACTACCAACTGCTGTACTCTCTCACCTTCTAGCCCTCCCTCAGGGGTCCATTCTCTGTACGGTAACCCTTTGTTCCAGTATACAGATTCCTCCTTCCCTTGAGAATCAGGTGCCTCCCTAGCTACCTGCCTCAGGCCTTGCAATGTAGGGTCTGAGAGCTGAGCCTGTCTCAATTCTGTCCTTGTAACCCTTCCCAGCTCCACTTCCACAGGAAGTCTGGCATCCTCTGACAGTGGTGCCTCACTGTCAGCCTGGGTACTACTACTCACCTCTACCTTTGCAGTTACCCTGTCCAAGGGAACAGGGAACATCAGTACCCAAAAGCAGCTGTGGATACTTTTTCACTGTGGAACTTGGGGTACTCAAAGGACCCACAATATCCATAACTACCCTCTGAAATGGCTCCTCAATCACAGGCAAAGGCATCAAAGGAGCTCTCACCGATTAATACGATTGTATTATTTTTATATTGGTGTAAATATTTCTCTTTGTATATGGTGTTGTTTCTTAGACAGTATTGACTTTGGAACTACTGTTCTCTCATGTACTGTTTGTCTTACACCTTTATGTTTCCTTTTTCTAGCAAAATTGTACATTATAAACATTTAAATGTTACTGTGGAGCTTTTCTCCCCGGGCCTCTGCTGAAAATGGAAATATATCCAGTTGAACTAGCCCGGTTAACAAATGTAAAATAAAAATAAATAAATACCCTCTGAAATGGCTCCTCAATCACAGGCAAAGGCATCAAAGGAGCTCTCACCTTGTCTCCTGCCTTGCCTACCTTTTGGCACTGCCCACAGGTCCTGCAGTACCCTGTTACATCTCTGGAAATTCCAGGCCAATAAAAGTTTTGCATAATACACCTCTTTGTACGTTTTATGCCCATATGAACTGCAAAGGGAATATCATGGGCTATGGCTAGAAGCGCCAGATGGTAATCTCTAGGCACTACCAGCTGCTGTACTCTCTCACCTTCTAGCCCTCCCTCAGGGGTCCACTCTCTGTATGGTAACCCTTTGTTCCAGTATACAGATTCCCCCTTCCCTTGAGAATCAGGTGCCTCCCTAGCTACCTGCCTCAGGCCTTGCAATGTAGGGTCTGAGAGCTGAGCCTGTCTCAATTCTCTCCTTGTAACCCTTCCCAGCTCCCCTTCCAAAGGAAGTCTGGCATCCTCTGACAGTGGTGCCTCACTGTCAGCTTGGGTACTACTACTCACCTCTACCTTTGCAGTTACCCTGTCCAAGGGAACATCAGTACCCCAATGCAGCTGTGGCTCACATTCAGTCTCACTGCTGCAGCGTAGCTCGCTCCCTGAAGTAACCACCTCAGCAGTCCTGGCTGCAAGTATGCAGTCTGTCTGGGTCTCCCCCAGGCTACCAGACCCACATGCTTGTCTCCTAGCCTCACTGCATGTAACTGCATAAGTACATAGTACTGCCTTATCCAAATCCTTCTCTCTCAGGACATCTGCAGGATGGTAGTTCCATACCTCTGTTGTCTCAAGACAACCCACTGTTGGCATTTTGTCTTTCCCACTTACTGGCTCCCTCACCTTTGGTTCCCCACCTTACCTCCGTGAACACCTGTATGCCACATGGCCCCACTGGTTGCATTCAAAACATTTAACCCTAGCTCCTGAATGTATACCTGGACTAGTGGCTTCCCTTGCTACTGGCAGATTCTGTTGGGGCAGTCTGTGTTGCCCACCATGGGTTCCTTTAGTCCCACGAGCAGTACTGAGGGTCCCTTTCCTGTGCAGGGCTGCCCTGCTTGCTAGGTATAGGTCTCCCTTCTTCCCCAATTCCTCTGAATTAACACATTGTCTATCAGCTAACCAGATCCTCATGTCCTCAGGCAAAGTGCTAAGGGCTTGTTCCCTTACCAAAAGTTCTGCCAGCCCTTCAAAAGTGGTGACCTGACATCCACTCACCCAGCTATGAAAATAAGTGCTCAGTTCAGCAACATATTCACATACATTTTCATCTGCCTTGCATCAATGCTCACAAAACGTTTTCCTATATATTTTAGATGTTAGCTTAAAACATTCTAATAAATGTCTTTTTACAGCAGTATAATCAAAACAGTCAGTGTCATGCATTTTTGCTAAAGAAGTTACAGCTTTACCATGGAGTAAGGGGGTCAGAGCCTTTGGTCAACTTCATACTATTTACATACCTGCTCAAAAATATGAATGAAGCTATCAAAATTATCCCCCTCTTTAAACTGTGGAAGAAATTTACTGACCTTTTGTGCTTCTGGGGTCCAGTTACTCCCTTCCCCATTACCTCCATGACTCTGGCAATGAGTCCGCATTTCCCTCTCATGCTTTCTCTGCTGTTCATTTTCCTCAGCTTGTAGACTCCTCATTTTCTCGGCTGCTTCCAGTTCCATACACCTGGCCTTCAACTTAAGTCTCTTTAGCTCCAGCTGGATTTTTAAGTCCACTGCAGAAAGGTTGAGCTGTCCATTCTCTGAGGATATTGTATCTCCACTGTCAGTCTGATTGTCCTCCACGCTGCTGTTTTCTGATGCAGCTGTAACCAAGGCTGCAATCAGGTCTGCTTTAGTCAGGTTCCCATGCACCAGTCCCCTAGCCTGGCATATCTCTGCCAGCTGGATCCTTGTCAGTTTTCCATACTCTTCTGCTGACATGCTGCCTGCTCACCCTGAGTAACAATAAGCTAACAAAAGAAATTAAACAATTGTGATCTGAACTGTGAGTATACACTGTGTGGCTGTTTTAGAGTATAAAACACTTTTAGAGATCACTGTACATAAGCTACAGGAATTCACTCTACCTACACCACTACAAGCCAATTAGTATGTGAAGTAGATCCCACCACTGCAAAACACTTGTGACAACCGTGCCCTGGCCCAGCAATCGAGGAGCCTCACTCCTCACCACTAACACCAGGGAGGTCGTCTCCTAGAGAGAGAGAGGAAAGGATAACTAATACACACAGTAAAGTACAATTTACCTTAAGTGCACACAGAGAACACAATCAGTCTGAGGCTGGTTGCTCCCTTGCTCACCAGGTCCCCAATAAGACTCCGCACTGGCACAGCTATAGGGTCCAGGTCTCAGCCTAACTGGGCAAGTTAAAACATCCAGTACCCTCTGTGTCCAACCAGTGCTTCGTGTCCCTGCCAAGTAGCTGACACAACACACACACACTTATAGATAAGTATTTATACGACCTCACAGACACTCCTGGGAAAGGCTGGCACAGATTCTCCAACTGTGCCCCTTTACCCAAACTATACAGTAGTAATTACTGCCACCACCCAGTTAATAATATCAGCTACTAAAAGGCCCTTAAAAGGGTGTCCAATTATTATTGTGCAATATTAATATCCAATGGTAGTATGACTAACAGTCAAGGCTTACTTTGGAGTGGTCTATTACAATAACCTTTGTAAATATGCAATGTACTCTAGAGCTTATTTCTACACAAATCAGCCACAGGTAGAAGGTTTTAAAAATATTTAATAATAAATAATTAAAACACAAGACAAAACTACTACACCACAGAGATATCGAAGGGTTCAGAGATCACACAGAAACTTAAAATAACACAGTAGGACAGGTCTGATTTCAAAGAAAAATACCTAATTAATCTTTACTAGCTTTAACTATTCCTACAAGAAATCACAGTGCTAAAACTTACATGTGAGCACAAGGCAGAGTGATGATAAGTTAGATATCCAAAGTCAAAATGCTTCCAGTCTCTTGTCAGAAATAGTATTTAAACATTACTAACAAACATGTCTCTAAGGCCCTCCCCAAATTACATCATTTTTGACACTTAGGTTTTCCCAGTATTCATACTGCATCATCTTAATCATCTTAATACCTGGTCTGAATTCTTAGGCCACAGACTGCATTATTTAGCAATCTAATACATACTCAGAAACTTACAACAATACAAAGCATTTCACATATATATTCTAGCAGAAACTAGAGCAATAAAGCACCGTCCACATCTAAATTCTGGTCATAAACTTTAGCCTTAAAACAATGGGCATGAAACCTTCATCCAGCCACCCTGGAGCCAAATTCTAATATGAAAGGGTCACAACATGCTTCAATGGGCCAGTAGAGTGCAATGTTGTCACATATTTTGCAGTTCTACATTTCACATTGTTGTTTTGCATTCAAGAAAACATGCCTGTATTTTACATTTATTTACAAATGCCAGAATTATATATCAAATTCTATTTGACTAGGCTGGCAGCCTTCACCCATCTCTCCCCAATCGCCACACGATATGCAAGTAAAATCTTGACAAATTACAGCTGGAAAAATCAGACAGGTAACAGTAATAACAAATAAGAGATCGCTAATCTACATGATAAGCATTTGGAAACTTTAAATAATAAAACTAGGATTAATCAAGAAAAGTTTAAGGCAATTAATTTATCTATTAACCCAAAATCTGTGCATGTTAGATAACAGAACATAACTGCTTAGTAAGTCTAACCATATAAAGGAGATTTATTCACATAAGAGAAAAGGAAAAGTGACAGAAATAGAAGATATTTTGAAAGAATATAGAAATTATTAAAATAAAATCAATCAATATAATGTAATAATA
This sequence comes from Protopterus annectens, assembly GCF_019279795.1. Lineage (NCBI taxonomy): Eukaryota > Metazoa > Chordata > Ceratodontiformes > Protopteridae > Protopterus > Protopterus annectens. The sequence goes on from NC_056726.1 coordinate 1,460,073,996, forward strand.
GAATAAGAAGGGATAAAAAAACTTTTATAATTTATAAAAAATATAAAATGACCAAGTGAAATTAATTGATAAACCTGTCTCAATGTCTGAAATTCAAACTTAAATTAATAAATTAAAACCTAAAAATGTACCAGGTAATGATGGAATTATACCAGAACAAAGCAAGTTACTACCTAAAGAAGCTTTAAAAATATTAGATAAAGTTTTTTCTATAATTAAAGACTTAACAAAAGTTCTTCTTCCTGCCTGTTACATCTGCTCGATTTCTTTGAAAGTATGACCAAGGTCATTGATGAAGGCATATCTGTCCACACAGCATACCTTGACTTGGCAAAGGCTTTTGACACAATCCCATATTCAGATATTGCTGACAAACTTAGCAAGCTGGATGTAAACCCCTTTGTTATAAGATGGGTTGCCAGCTGGCTCACAAATCAGACATACACTATCAAAATGGGTAACTCAACGTCAACCAGCAGACCTGTTACCAGCAGGGTGCCACAGGGGTCAGTGCTAGGCTTCCTACTGTTTGGTATATACTTCTCAGAAGTTCAGATCAAAGCTAAAGGGTTGCGGCTGACCAGGTTCCCAGATGACTGCAAACTAGGTGCAATCACTGAATCCCCAAATGATGTCAGATTACTTCAGAAAGGTCTCACACAGACCAGTGACTGGTGTATTAGTCACAGTCTCAAAGTGAATGCAAAGAAATGCATCATCATTCCCTTTTGACACAAACAATGTCCATTTTATACTATCAAATCAATAACAATACCCTAAGTACCCATGAAGTGGTACAAGACCTGGGATCACAGGTTGACAGCTACCTTAACTTCAACCATCATGTGTCTACTATTGTAAGGAAAGCCTTCCACATAGCACACTTGATTAGTAAAGGCATCACCTTGAGAGCAAAAGAAGTTATAACCCCCCCCATACTCAGCACTTATCCATCCCATAATTGAGTATAACCTCTCATTCAGTATGTACCATACTAAGCACCTACAGCAATTAGAAAGACCTCAGAGGTTTCTAACAAAGAAGATCAAAGGCCTCCAGCATGTGCTATACACAGACTGACTAAAATTCCTGTCACTATACTCCATATCGTATAGACTTCTTAGGGGAGACTTATGCCTGGCCTACAGAGCAACCCACAACCCAAACCTAATAAACTTACTGCATATCTGTAAATCAAATGAGTCTAGAGATACCAATTCCAGGTACATAAATATGGCCTGAGACTTAATAGGACATGCTGGGGGGACAGATTCATCTCCCAATGATTGCCTCATCTTGGCAACTGGCTACCAATTCATGTGAAACAGAGCACCTCTATGCCACTGTTCAAGAGGAACCTAGATGAGTGGATGAGGCACCATAAATTCTTACAAGGCATTGCACCCACAACCCTCCTGGACATCACCAAATGCAATCTTGGGTATGGACTTCTATGGTATTACATTGGTTGAAATGGCTAGGCTTAAAATTACCTCTGGGTTGATAGCCTAATAATCTCCTTTGATCTTATGATGCTATTTAAGTCAAGCTAAACCCTCAGTATCTTATAAATTGCTATTTCAATATATGTTTTTTACTCCACATTTTCACAGATGCTTAAATATAATTACAGCCCCCCCACACACACACACACCTTTAGGTTAAGTAAGTGCTGAAGAGTATCAAGAAAGATAGAACAAACAAATGAAAAAAAAACAAAGATACTAAGGGTGGCCTAATGGTTAGGGTGTTTGCCTTACAAAGACAAGGTGCAGCGTTTGAATCTCACAAAGGATGATTGGCTATGCTTAAAATGGCTCGCAAGGGCAGTTAGCCTAGTACGAACCTATGAACAGTAGGATAAACACAGGAAATAAACATTTTCCTTTATTTATACACTTGCTGATTTGTAATATAACTGTCAAAGCATGCACATACACAATCAGACACAATATAATCACAGGTGCCACCTTTAGACTGTTATGTGAGTACTTGAGTCGAGAATCAGGGAAGGTAAATTAAATAAATGAAAATAAAAATATAAAAATATGGCGATTTCTGCTTCTCAAAACAAGGAGCATGAGGATAAATGCAACCAAAATGAAAATAAAAGCTTTTTTCTCTCTTTATACACTTCCAGATTCACAGTGTTACTGATAAAGCATCCGTATGCACACTCGTATGCTTACATATAAACATACTCTCTTTTAGGATGTTAGTTTAGTTACTGAACCGAGAATTAGGCAAGGTAAAAGAAATACATGAAAGCAAAAATAAGGCAACTTGTGCTCCACAAAACAAGGAGCTTGAGCATAAACACACACAAAATGAAATAAAAATGTTCCTCTCTTTATACACTTGCAGATTCATCGTATGAATGTCCTTACTTGAAAAAAGTTAGAATATCTACTTTGTTTTATTTTCTATTTGTCTGTCTCTATTCTTTCTTGGCTATGTTTCTGAAATAAGGAATGTAAAAATTGCTTATTTATATATCTTTATTTCAATATTTTTTCTAAATGCATTAATCCATATTTATTTATTTGTTTCAGTTTGATGACCAGGGAGGTCCACTGGGCTCAGGGAGCCCATTTTCAGTGGAGGCCTGGGGAAAAAAGCTCTGCATTACATAGTGTTATTCACAGTTAAAATCAAAATTAAATGAGGTAAAGAAATGCAATTAAATATGTTTGTGTTAAACAGTGTGTTCACAGTTACAATCAAAGTAAAGAGAAACACAATTGAAATATCAATTTGTGTCAGAGAACAACATAAATTATATGGTTTCATGGTGTCAGAGTATTTATGAAGGTATTATATAGAAACAGGGAAATTATAGTGAAGAAATCGTGGTTACAGATTTTATTTTAAGCTAAAGAACAAGAATAAGTTGCCTGATTATAAGGTATCTGAAATGTAGGAAGGCAGAGGCAGCTGAGATGAGGGGGACAAAAATGAGAAGGGAAAGAGAGAAGAAGGAGGTAGTGGTTAATGTGGGCTGTACAGGTGAGTTTACGTTTACAATTATGTCAGGTTAGGTTTAGGCTCAGAGGTAGACAAAAGCTTATGGGAAGAGAAAGGTATAAGGCTATGTGGGGAGAGAACAGTTGCATTTCCAGTTTGAAGAAAGGTAGGAGTGTAGTAGAGTTTTAAAGGTTTCAAAGCTTTCACAAGTCCTTAGACAGGATGGTGAGGAATTCCATTTTTTAGCTAAAGTAAAGGATAGCAGATACTGTCCAGCAGGAAGACTGGGTTTACGGACAGTGATTAGGTTTTGGTGATTTGATCTTAGAGATCTTGGAAGGGTGTATGGTTGGAGGATATTGGTTAGGGCTGGGCACTTAGTAGGTTGAAAAATTAGTCTATAGGCTATAGTAATTTGGAGAAAATCTAAATGGTTGGGAGTTCAAGCCAGTTTAACAAATGAAGGGCAGTACAGTGACGGGAGAAGAATTTGGCTTTGGTGGCATATTTAGAAATCTTATTATAACAGACTTCCAGTTTGGAGGAGAGAGAGGCAGATAGGTGTGATAGGAGAGGAGCACCATATAAGAGTGAGGGAAGCAGATAGGTAGTGGCAAGGATTTGTCTGGTGAGAGGGGAAAGGAAGTGAATGCTTCTGTATAGCATACCAAGTTTAACATGAGTTTTCTTAATGTTTTGCTGGATGTGAGTGTCGCATTTTAGGTGTTCGTCAATAGTTACCCCAAGAAGATTAGCGAAAGGAACAACCTCTAAGGCAACGTTGTTGTGGCTACTAATTTGGAAAGACGTTTTATCAAGAGGGGAGTCATTTGACAGAGAGAATAACAGAATTTTGAATTTGTTGGCATTTAGTTAGAGGTGGTTTTGAAGCATCCATTGTTCGGTGGAGGAGAAGGCAGTTTGGGTTATTATTTGTAGCTCAGGGAGGGTGGGGGCACAGCAGATTAAAGTTGAATTCTCTGCATATTGTACAATTTTGGTATTGGGTATGGCTTGTGGAAGTCATTAATAAAGATGTTGAACAGCATTGGACCAAGTATAGATCCCTGAGGTACCCCAGTGGGGGTTGGAAAGAAGAAAGAGGTGCCTTTCCCCCATTTCACAGCCTGAGACCTGCCAGAGAGGTAGCTTGAGAACCAGGATAAAGAATTCTTGGAGAGATGGAGGCTAGAAAGGTGGTTTAAGAGGTGAGTGTGGGAAATGGTATTGAATGCTTTGGACAGATCAAGTAAAACTGTAGAGACAATTTTACCAGAGTCATGGGCCAAATTTACTGTGCCTAAGAATGACAGCAGGGTGGTGATAGTACTATGGCCAGGTCAGAAACCATGTTGGGTTAGAGTAATTAGTTGATGCTTGGCTAGGAATGGCAAAAGCTGTAGGTGGATGCATTTCTCTAGGATTTTAGAGACTGGGGAGAGGACAGCTAGAGGGCGGAAATTTGAGATATTGTTTTTGCCTCCCTTATGGAGAGGTAGGATAAAGGCAGCACACCATAGTTTGGGCACATAACATTCCTGCATGGATCTGTTGATTAGGATGCTGATGGGAAGAGTAATACTGTCTGCGGCTATTTTTAGAAAGGAAGATGGAATATTGTCAGGGGCATTGGAGCATTTAATTTAGAGAGTAATCTTTTTAAGAGGGAGGTAGTGATGGGTTTAAGTTCAAATATTGGGGGGATTAGAAGCAGAGGGTTGTGTAGAGGGTATGGAAGATTGGATGGGTTGGGAGGATGGATTGTTGTTAGGGAAGGTCTTGGTCAGTTCTGCGATGGAGTTGGTCAAGTAGGAGTTGAATAGGGAGGCTATGTCAGAGTCAGATTTGCCTGAGTCAGGACAGGGGTTATTTTTGGTACCTGGTTTGAAAAGAGAATTAATTGAGTTCCAGAAATGTTTGAGGTTGTTTGATTGGATGGACTGGAGTTTAATGTATTAGGACTTTTTATCTCTAATGATATGTTTTTTAACAAGGTTGCAAAGTTGATTATATATAAGGAGAGTTTCTGGCTGCTTATTTTGGTGGTAGGTTTTCCAGGATTTATCCCTTTGTAGCATATGTTTTTTGGTGTCTTTGGTTAGACAGGGGGTGGACTTAGTTTTGACCCTCCTTATTCTTGGTGGAGCTAGGGAGTTGAGGATGCTTAAGAAGGTAGAGTTGAAGAATTCTATGGCATTGTCTAGTGGTAGAGTTTTTAGGGAGTTCCAGTTTGTTTGTTTTAGGGCAACCAAGAAGGTTGTGGGGTTAAAGTTTGTGAGGTTATGGGTGTGGGTATATTGGTGTAGGTGAGGAGAGGAGAGGAGTGAGTAGCTCTGTGGATGAAAGATGGCAAGTGGTCACTTATAGGGTCAGGAGTAGTGCCAGAGTTTGTGACTTTATTGGGGTCAGATACTAGGATCCAGTCTAGAGTTGTCAAATTTGCTTTATATGTATATAAAATCCAATTCCAACACTTTCTTTCCAAAACAAGCCATTTTTCATGAGACTCTAATCTGGAAGCTTCATAAATTTTATGCAATTTGACAATAAAGGCATATCCATAATTGCCCCATCTGACTATATCCCTGTATCCTCCATAATATACATTTCTGGTAATGGTGTCAGATTTGATTGATCTCTACTTAATCTGTAGCTCTTATCCATTACGCTATCTGTTAAACGTGATCCCCATATTTAGACACATATGTAATTTTAGGATATATTTTTCTTGGTATTGCTGTCAATAAGGTTTTTATGCTGTACCCTACTAATTTAGTTTCCATTATCATAAATTGTACATCTCACTTTAAATTTTGTGAGTTAAAATTTCAGCATGTAACTTCCATTTGCTAGTCTCTTCATATGTCACCCCTAAATTTATTTCTAGTTACTTTCTATATTAATTTATTTTGCATTTAACTTTCTTATGATTAAAAGTCATATATTTGTTTTTTTTTTTTTTTTCATCAATATGTGCCTAAAATTTTGATCTGGCTGTGTAGCTTCCTTTTTGTAAGAGCTACCAAGATGGAATTATCTGCATAGCATATAACAGGACAGGAAATGCCCTTGATTTTTGGTACATCTGAATTTTTCTTGCCCATCTTCCCAAGCCAGCATCAATATAAATCAGAAATGTCAATGGTGCCAACAGGCATGCATGTCTCATTCCTTTTCGACTTTTATCTATTTTGCATGCTATTGTTTTTTGATGCTCTAAGGTCGGTAGAAGTCCTGTAATATAGTTCCCTAATTAATGAAATTATGTTTACATCAAATGTTTTCCTGCTCATTATTACCCATAGCATATTCATATTAACACTACTGACAGCAGATTCCAAATATATGGATGTTGTGTATAGAGTACGTTTTCTCACTTTAACACATTTCTGTATTAAGTGGTTAAGAATATAACACCCTTGAGTAGCCAATCCATTCTTTCCACATACAAATTGATAGCCAAAGCATCATAGTTTATTAATTTCATCTTTTAACTATTGCATTACTATAGTAGCTAACATTTTCCATGAAAAATCTAAAACCAGGAACGGTTATGCTCTATTTTCATGAAAAAAATTCCCATTTTTCTTTTTTTTAAATTCTATGTCTAGTTTTAAGGACCACACATTAACTGTTATTCCATTCAGGCCAGGAGCTAAATTGTTTTTCAGATTTAGTATAATTTCTACAATATCCTCTCTTTAAATTTATCTTTTAAATCTTTTCTTATTCCCTTCATTCCTTTATTCTGATTTCATGATTCCCCACTCCTGAATTAAATGTATTTGTAAGATAACTATTCCAAATTTCTTCACTTATATAACAATCTCTTATTGTTTTTTTTTTTATTACCAAAGTTTAATGATATTAGTATCTACAATGTTCTTTGATCAGTATTCTTTATAGGTCTTAATACTAATTTCCATATGTTCTCATTAAACTCTTTTTTTTTCATTTTTATCATCTATCTATACTCTATACCACGGTGGTATGGCGGTAGCGTTGTTACCTCACATCAAGAGGTTCTCCCGTTTGATTCTCAGCTTCGCTTGTGAGTGCCTTCTGTGTGGAGTCTGCATGTCCTCCCCGCGGTTGGGTAGCATTCGAAAGACATGCATGCGTAAATGGGCATGCCTTTGTTGAAGGTTGGGCATCAAGCTGGCAGCTCGGCGTTTCGTAAAAAAATCTACTGCCAATCATTAGTGGACTGGAGTTCCGTTGTGGTGACCCCTTACCAGGAAAAAGCCGAAAGACAAACAACAAAGACAACAATCATCTATCTATAATCTAATGTTTTGCCTTTTTATATTTATATAACAAGTGCACTGATATCTCTAAACCATAACCATATTCTCATTACTTTCTTTAAGCATAATTTATTTTATTTCTAATCAGTATCAGACCAATTTTGAGAAACTGTATTTCCATTATTTATTATTTTTTCTTTGTCTTTCATGAGGATTCCTACAAGGGCTTAGCACAGATCATATGACTGTCCTAAAAAGACCCTACTCCATGACATACTGTTTTGCAATTCATTGACATGTTATCTGCAATAAGAAAAAAAACCTCATTATCGGATAATTTGCATGTCTCTGAATCACAGTTACTACAGTGATGTGTTTTAATCATTTCATATTTACAATCTTCAATTAATCTATATTTAAAAAGTTGCTCATAAATCAATTTTTACTTGTTTGTTGTCCCTCATTTCTAACAATTAATTAGATAGTAATTTATTGTTTCATATTTCTCAATTTCTTTTCCTCTATCAGTTTGCCATCCTTTTCATTAAATTTGCTTCTTCCATTTAAATTTCTTTTAATTTTATTATTAGTTATATATTTTTTTCCACTTTGTGATGAATGCAAATTTATTTCAGGATTTATTACGATGCTTAAGTCTTAGTTATCATTCCAACGCTGATTCCATTCTGTGTTATCATCTATATTTTCTAATGCATTTTCAGTAGCTGTATAGACATTGCTTCATCATTTCACGTGCCAATAATTTCACTATATCTCCTTTTCTTTAATTCCTATTTTTCTCTAAACCCTTGAAAGCATTTTTGTCTGTCCTTACCATAATTGAAATGACTATATTTTCTATCTAAACATTTCATCTGTAGTTTTTGCTTCATTCATTGTTTTACCTCCCTGATCCCCTTTCTTCTTCTAGTAATATTTCATTCAGATTGCTGGATAATGTTTCCCTTATCAGACACGTTCTCTTTCACTAATGAATCCTCTTTCATCACCATATTTTCATTAAACACATTCCATTATTATAACTTCCTTACTTTTAGAGTTTCCCAATAAATCTTTTAGTTCCAATTTGTTATCCACATCACTAATAATCTATTTACATTTTTGTCTCGTTTTTTACTTCATGTTCTTTTTCTTTGCGTAAGTTTTCATCATTTAATAGTACTACCTTAATCAATTAATGTGTTGTTGAGCCAGTACTCAGAAATATACTAATACTTAAATGCTAGACAATGCAAGCAAGCATAGCGCAGCAATTCTTTGTTCTTAGCTGCCATAAAACAGAGTAATATACTTATTCATTCACTCACTCACATACTCTTACACACATGCCTACTCACCCAAAACAAACCTATATTAAATGTATAAACTGTAAACTATAACATATGACATGGATATCAGCATCATCCATCAATTCTGAAAATTCTACTTTTACGTTGTCACCAATCTGATATAACCCTGTAAATTTTAAGTAATTTAAATTAATCTAATTTAAACTAATCTAGATGGTACCCTGAGCAAATTGTTTTTTTCAAAGTTAAAAACACATACTTTTCACATTAAATATAACACCCCTTAGCAGTTAAACTCTCTATCTATACATCTATAAACTGATCAATATTATGTAATATTACACATATACAATCGCATTAGTGGTCAGTATTATGTAATATTACACATATGTAATCATATCAGTGGTCAGTATTATGTAATATTACACATATGCAATCACATTAGTGGTCAGTATTATGCGTGAATGGGCATACCTTCGTTGAAGGTTGTGTGTCAGGGCTGGCAACTCGGTACGTAAAAATCTACTGCCAATCATTAGCGGACCGGAGTTCCGCTGTGGCGACCCCTAACCGGGAAAAGCCGAAAGATACAACAACAACAACAACAACACATATGCAATCACATTAGTGGTCAGTATTATGTAAAATTACACATATGCAATTGCATTAGTTGTCAGTATTATGTAATATTACACATATGGAATCACATTAGTGGTCAGTATTATGTAATATTGCACATATGCAATCACATTAGTGATCAGTATTATGCAATATTACACATATGCAATCACATTAGTTGAAATTTACAAAAGTCTTACATTTTTCTACCCTTTACAAACTGTTTTACTTTTCAGCTATTTAGCCATTGAATCAGTATATAAGTACAAATCTATCAGTATGTTTAGTTTAATTAATTCATTGTCCAAAAAATCCTGTTTGCTACCACTCATACGTAATTGTACAGTCTTTTGTAATAAATAATATTCAAGTCTGCCTGTGACATTATTAAAACTCCATCTTTCCTCCTAATGCTTTTGGTTTCTTATTTCATAGGCTCTTCCAAATGTTTCTTAAGCAATTTGTATGAATCAAAACACGTATAAAGTTTACTCAAGACCTCGGTGACCTAATAGACATAGCAAGAGAAAGTATCAGCTTTCAATCAGTTACTCACGTCTTAAAAAAGAAGGCCAAGCAGGGCTTTGAACCCCATACCTCTCCCTGCTTCAGCTGACAAACAAGAGATTTTTCTTCTCCAAAATTTGTGGAAGTTCAGAATTATTCCATGGCTCCACCAGAATCTTAATTCAAAGTCTTTTATTCCTTGCTTTCCATTTTAAATCCAACTTTAAACCATACATAAGTAAATGTAAGTTATACAGCTGTGGTAGCCAACTAGAGGGTCAGGGAGTAATCAGTGAAACGTTTCAACCATACAAGGCCATTTATGTTCAAACACTGTGGTACAGCACATTGTTCATAGTTTCATAAGTTCATAGGTATGTACTAGGCTAACAACCACAAGGGTCTTTTTAAGCCTAGCCATGCATCTCAAATATCCGACAAGTTCTGGTACCCTTGTTCATTGTCCTATAGCTCTTGGTTCTCGGGTTCATTTTGTCTGGAGTTTGTATTCCTTGTATATATTTTTGTTTCTGAAAAGGTTTGCAGTTTTCTTCTGCATTCCAAATAAAGATAGGAAGATGATCTGGTGATGGTCCAAACTGCCGCCTATGCAGATATATTCAGTGTATGTGTGCGAGCGAGTGTGCGTGTGTGTGTGTGTGTGTGTGTGTGTGTGTGTGTGTGTGTGTGTGTGTGTGTGTGTGTGTGTGTGTGTGTGTGTGCACGTGCGTGCATGTGTATGTGTGTACATTTCTTGTGATGGACTAGCATCCCTGCTAAGATTATTACTATTAGTACTAGCCCTTTGCTATTGCTTGTCATGGTAGCTTCTAGCTTCTACAACAAATGGAAAAAGCTGTTACTGAAAATGAATGATGAATGAGTTTATTTATTAGCTATCCATGAGAACATAGGACCACACTGGAGGTCAACCCCTCGCTGATTAGATCTGACCATAAACTAATCACTCAGGATATCCACATTTTGCCCCCACCCATGGTCAAAGAAACCACTGTAAAAAACTTTTCAAAAGCAAACTTCACTTTACTTATGACCGAGGTGGAAAGGTTCAAAGCCCCCATGCTAAAGGATAATGCTGCCCAAGCTGCAAAATCCTTTACAAATGCACTCTATTGGCATCCACAAGAATGCATGGATCATGCTATCCCAAGCAAAAGCAAGACTCACTCCTCCAAGAAAAGGAAACCAGTCTAGTGGACCCCTGCCATAAACAAGCTATACAATAGAAGGAGGAAACTAGTACAGAAAAGAGTAAAATCCCAAGAAGGGAAGACATCCCTGATCAGTATCAGCAAGAAACTACGATCCCTCATAAAATCATCCAAGGCTAGCTTCAAAAGAAAAATTGCCAAGGATTCCAAAGATAACCACAAGGCATTCATTAGCTATGTCAAAAATCTAAGTGGCAATTCTCAGATCTGCTCAGTGTTAGTGCAGAATGGCACAAAATACACTGAACCGACCGATATTGCTACCATGCTGGCAGACAGGTTCTGTGCAAACTTCACCCCCCTCTCACCCCAAAAAGGGCCCATAACCATACCAGAAGAATGTAGTGCCCCTGAAATCACAGACACTTGGGTTAAAACAGCCCTCTCCAAAGCCATAAACACAGCATCAATGGGACCGGACGGTGTCCTTGGCTGCATCCTACATGAGCTCAAAGATGAACTAACCCCTCACCTAAACACACTTTTCAAACTCAGCCTCTCCACAGGCTACATGCCCATAGAGTGGCACACAGCAACAGTTATTCCACTCCACAAATGTGGAGCCACAACAGACCCCAGAAACTACTGTCCTATAAGCCTGACTAGCTTAGTCTGCAAGGCTATGGAGCACATCATCATGGATCTCATTAACAGAGTCATTGGGAACCTCCAAACACTGGACCCTACCCAGTTCAGCTTTCTTATGATCATGCCTCTTAAACCTGGTGGATTTCTTTGAGGCAGTTAGCAAGGTTATAGATGAGGGAAAAGTGGTATGGTACACACAGCCTACCTTGACCTCGCAAAGGCCTTCGACACCATTCCTCATTCTGGTATTATAGACAAGCTCACCAGTTTGAACATAAACCCATATGTCCAAGAGAGGTTGCCAACTGGTTCATGGACAGAACCCACATGGTAAGCATTGCTGGAGCTAGGTCTGACTCTAAACCGGTTACAAGTGGCATTCCCCAGGGCTCAGTCCTAGGACCCCTCCTGCTGGGCATATACTTCTCAGAGGTACAGGCAAACACAGGACTATGGTTGACCAAGTTCACAGATGACTGCAAACTAGGGGCTATAATTGACTCTCCAGCTGACACAGACATCCTCCAAAAGGGTCTCACTGAGACAGATACCTGGTGTCAAAACCATGTCCTCAAGCTAAATGCCAAAAAGTGCATAGTCATCCCCTTTGGAAAAAGCAAGGTACCCACAAACTACCACATAGATGGTAGCCCCCTAAATATGGAAGACGTAATAAAGGATATGCGGACCCAAGTAGATAGTAATCTCTCCTTTGATAATCACATTGCCAAAGTGGTTAGAAAATCCTTCTATGTGGCCCACCTAATCACAAAAGGGTTTGCATCCAGACCAAAAGAGGTCATTGAGCCCCTCTATGCATCACTCATTAGACCCATCATAGAGTACAACACCCTATTTGGGATGCACCTTACAAGACACCTACAACAGCTGGAAAGACCACAGAAGTACCTCACCAAGAGGATCACTGGCATCAAACAGATGCCCCATGCAGCTCTATTGAAGAAACTTCAGCTGTACTCGGTTGCATACCGCCTACTCAGAGGTGATCTCTGCCTGACATACAAGACCATGTCCAACCAGAATTGATGGACATGCTCCACCTAAAGAAAACCATATCCCCTCGAGCCACATGCTCCAGGGATCTAAACCTCACCACAACAATACATAGGATGTGATGGAGGGATGGATTCCTGTCCCAGAGACTCCCCATGCTCTGGAACAAGATTCCAATCTACATTAGGCAGAGCTCCTCGCTAACACTCTTCAAGAGAAACCTTGACAAGTGGATGGGAAACAGAAAGTTTACCCCGGGGAACACTTCAATGGCTCTACTAGACAGAGGCACAGGAAAGTAATCTAAGGGGGCAGCGAAAGCCAACACATTCTAGCTAGGCTTATAAATATCTTCAGGCAGATAGCCTAGTACCTACCTATGAACCTATGAACCTATACCAGACAAGCAAACACAGGGACCATAGGATGCCTAGCCATAAATAAAAACTTCCACATAATTAGCTGTGTTTGCATCTCTTCTCAAAGATGGCCAAACAGAAGAATGCAGGAAGAAATTTTTAGCTGCCCATTCTTTCATAAGAACCCAGAGCTGAATTTGCAGCTAACAATCCACTCATAACAAATCAGAGCTGAATTCCCAGCTAACAACCCACAAATAACAATCCAGTGATGAACTTGTAGTTAACAATCCACTCATAACAACCCAATGATGAATTTGTAGCTAACAATTCATTCATAACAACCCAGAGATGAATTTGTAGCAATCTATCTGTTCATTTAGCTTAGCTTTGAAAGAAGCCATGCAGATGCTTTACTTGACACAAACTGGTAGATTATTTTGGTAGCCAGGAATGCACTGGGTAGGGAGCTTACCCATCCAGTGAATCTTCTTCATTTGTTGGCATAGGCTAAAACCCTGTGGGCAGGTG
>NC_056726.1:1460092365-1460134865 GCF_019279795.1 Protopterus annectens
GATATATATATATATATATATATATATATATATATATATATATATATATATATATATATATATATATATATATATATATATATATATATATATATATATATATGGGTCTACTTTTAAAACCTGAATGCCCAGAATACCAAACCTGAAAAGATCGAGACAGAAACACTGAAGTCTCAAAACTGTGAAAACCAACAATATCAAATGCTGAAATCTCAAAACCCAAAAACCATAAAGAATCTGATTCAAAGATGGCTGCCGTTCTGTGAACACTGCTAATCTACAGCTCTCCAAATACTCAGAGAAAAAATTAACTCAGAGGAATTACCTAGACCTATACAATAACAATTTTCTGAAACTACAACTCTACTTAATATCCAGAAACCCAGAAGGGGTGAATGAACTTGAAGAAACATCAAATCTATCAAGATTATAACTGATTACCTGGAACTGAAGAAAGACTCAGAGATAGAAGCCATGTGCTCAGAACACTCTACCCTACTCATACACACCCAACCATAAACCAAGAAGTTACTACTTTCACAAAATGTCAAAATAAGATAAAAATATGGACACTACAACAACAACAAAAACTAAACTGTCAGATCTTTTATCACCTGAGAAAGATTTAAACTCTAAAAGACAGAAAATAATAAAGCAAAAGGATACTGTAAAGTCAGGGGTTAAAAATAAAACAGATCAACTAGCAAACTTGGAAGATATTAAAGCAGCTTTATTACCTATACAAGATGCCATAAAAGAATTATCTACTCAAGTACAATCCTTTGGTACTTCCTTCAATCAATCCTGGAAAGAATGGACAAATCTGAAGCCAAAATTATGGAGAATGAGGACAAAATAGCCCTGCTAGCATAAAATCTGATACACATGAAGCAGACATTCAAAGTATCCAAACTAAAATTATTGACCCTGAGGCAAGATCTAGAAGAAATAACATAATCATCAAAGGTATACTGGAAAATGTACAACATAATGAATTGATCCCATCTATCATACAAATATTTGCAACACTACTCAAAGACCCCAAAACTGCACATCAAATAACATTAGAAAGAGCACACAGAGCCCTGAGAGAATCTCAAGCCTCAAGTATTCCAAGACCTGTCTATGCCAAATTTCTCAATTTTCAAGATGTGAATAAAATACTATTAGCAGCAAAGAAAAATGGAGGTCCATTAATATGGAATAACAACAGAATATCTTTAGCCCAGGACTTGCCCCTGCAAATTAGACAAAACAGACAGCTGTTATCTCCTTATTGCAAATTCCTGATAGATAAAAAACTAAAATTTCAAATGAAGTACCCAAATACCTTAGTATTTTCGGTCGATGGGATCAAGTATTCAGTTACCAGCAAGAGTGAAGCAAAATCTACCTTCATGTCTGTGTTTAAATCCAATCCTGCCATCGAGATCTAGCTTCAAGTTCCTATCCGACTTGCTGAACCACTGAGGTCGGATTCATCTCCCACCAACAGCTGAGGTCTTATTTTACCTATATCTGGTGTTTACCCTGCCCTAGGCTGTGCTTTAGGACTGGTGCAAACTCTTTTCCCATTCTACAAAAGCATGAGACCTGAAACAGGAAGTACATGATCTGCGCATCACACTGGCATTCGCATGAGAGGAACCAAAATTGGATGTACAGCTTGAGCGGTTGTCTTCAAGATGTGGCGCTTCCGGAAGTCCGCCGGAAATCTGAGTCCCCCTTCGAGAAGCTAAACAACCTACCTGGCTGTCTGAAGATCGGAGGGAAGTTTAAAGGAACTGTAACTAAAGAAAAAGTAATGCATGGTTACACAAACGATAAATACACCTCTAACAATACTATACAACACTCCCTTTGCCCGATAATAGTAAATATTATTTTGTAAGATCATTCTTTTATATATCTAAGCCTACAACAGCTTTCATGAGGGAAATGTGGATAATATCTATAAGTGTATGCCACTTTATTTTTTTTTTAAAACAGGAGTTACAATAGCAGTCCAGAAGTAGTGGTTGTCATGATAGCTGTAATAATGAAGCTCTCCAATGCTGCCCTAGAAAGTTCAATCATGTTTTTCTCCTTCAGTACATAGGGATATCTAATTAGAGCTTCGTGAATACCCCCCAGATTAAGGAAATTTGGCTTACATATAAAAAAAAAAAAACAATGCAATCAATATATTTCTCTACAGATCATTAACAAATTGACAATGAATAAAAAACGGAGCACACACACACACACACACACTCATACACACAAATACGTGCACACAAGCAGATGATTGAGCTTTTACTTTACTTCTTGTCACTAACCTACATGCCATAATCATACAGGATTACAGGAAAGGAACACTTAGATGGTGTAGGGTCCCAAGAACATTTTACACAGCCCACCTACTTGCTTAACAAATTGTATAATAAGCAAGTACATAGTATTCTTATTATGATCATATAAAACAAATCATTATGTTTTATAAACTGTACTGAAAATCTTGTTCTGTTTGCTAACATTATTATGATCAGACTTTAGGCATCTGTAACCCCAATCTATCCCAATATTCACCTCCCAGGTAGAAAAGAGTGTGGTAATACTGAAGGGATACTTAATGTGTGCCATATTTCTGTTGTTTTATTGGGATTGCTTTCCTACAGTCAGGAATAGTTTAATATTTGGAAATATGGATGGAAGTTGCCTAACACTACATTATAACTGCAGTTTACAATGAACTACAAACAGGAAGGGACTCACTATTTGCATGTTAAACTAACGAAAGCTATAAATAACTCAAAACTTGAAGCTCACATTTATGGAAAAGCTTTTAAGATACTTTACTTTAACAAATAACTGACTGCTAACTACTAGTTGTTATAACCTTTTTGTGTTTGATAGGTGCTTCAACGAAATGCCTAATTATTTATGTCTATGTTATACATATATATAAACCTGAACTGCTATTTATATGTATTGTTTTCTCCAGGACTAAGTAAGATTATATAGATTCCAATATATGATGAACACCAAATATATGGTAGATGTATTATTATTATACAGGAATGATGGGGTGTTGATTAGAGTTGGCCGGGGCGGGACTAAGGGTTGGGAGGGAGGGTTGGGAGGTGGGGTAATGGTGGTTTGGTGTTACAACAGGCAAGGTGTGGGGGGTTTGAGTCAAGGGGATAAACTAGCTTAAAAAAAAAAGCTCGCAAGGGCAGTTAGCTTAGTACTAATCTATGAACCTATGAACCTATAAGAACAATCACCGTAAGATCTTTTTAACATAATGCCATTCAATGATTAAAACCTCAGGGCAATGATAGTAAAATGATGGATCCTAGGAGTCGGATTTCACTTGAAGTTTAAAATCTGAATACTTCACCCAAGTAAGATAAGGTATAAACAGAGATATAAAAATCTGGCCTAGAAAAGACACAACACATACAAAGTAAGACTAGACAAGGAAGATATATCCATAATGTATATAGTTACAGAACTAATTAGAAATAATAATCTATAGTTTGAAATCTCTCAAATATTATTAGTGTTTAATGGAGGAAACTGATGTTCCCTATATTAAGTTATATTCAGGAATGGTGTAAAGAAGTATTCAAACTTTGACACCTCATAAATAAATCCAACAAGACGAGATGTAGATTACAATAGCAGTGTGTGCTAGGGAATGAGTGGGATAGGCTTTGTACAAATAATTTTAGGTTTTACAGGACCAGTAAGTTTCCTTTACCTTCCATATGCTAACAAGCAAAGCTTTTTCTTACTACTAATACAAAACAAGACAATACCAAATCTTTGTAAGGTCCTGTTAAATTCCTGGTCCAGGAGAATAGTGGGTAGGCACAGGGGAGGGATGGGAATTAAATAATGCTTCCATAACATACTTTTGACAAAAATCTACTTAAACCATTATATACACACATATTTCAAGACTACTTAAACAACTTAAAAGATTTATGAATGTGAGAAATAGATTCATGGAACATTAAAGGGCTCCAGAACATAAAAAAAGGAAACTCTTTCTTCATCTATGTCTGCAGGCTAAGGCTAGCTTTTTACTACTTCAGGAAACTCATTTAACCAATGACCAATGGTCAGAAATAAAAAAAGAAAAAATGGATAAGAGAAATAATAGCCTCTGAAGGTAAAACTAATAGTGCTGGTGTAGCAATAATCATTAAAGATCATTATCAAGACAAAATTATAGATTCCAAAATAGATAATGAAGGGAGATGGTGTTACGTAATTATTTCAACTTCCATTTATGATAAGCCTATTATAATTCTCAATATATATGCACTATGCAATAATCAACATTACTTCTTTGTTTCACTATATCCTATCTTAAATCAATATAACAATCACTACATAATCATAGGGGGGGATTGGAACGCCTACCAAAACCTGAAACAGGATAAATCAAGCCCACAAAGATCATCCAATAACCAACCAATGTTAGCATTAAGTGAACTTAAATATGATTTTAAATTATACGATCCCTTTAAATATGGTAATAAAAACAAATTCTGCAAACAACTTTACATTTTACTCCAAGTGTCATAAAATGTGGTCAAGAATTGACTTCTTTATAATTTCAGAAGCGCTAATATATCTTGACCCCACTGTATCTATACATGCCCGCTATTTGTCTGACCATTCTAAAATTACCCTAAACATCAGTAAAGATAACAGAAATAACACACCTTATTGGGGATATAACTGGTCCTTAAACCCCGACCTTTTAAATAAAAAAGAAATTGTTCAAGAAATCCAGGATATACATAAATCCTCACTAGTTAAGGTAGTAAAACAGCAACACCCCCCTGATATTGAATGGGTGGCATCTAAAGCCCAAATTAGAGGCATCTTTCTCCAAAAATCTTCGTATTATAAAAAAACCCAAATTAGAGAAGATCAGCTACTGGAGGATAAAATCAAATCACTAGAACAGGATTTAATGAAAAACCACAACACACAAACTGAAACAGAACTATTGAAATGCCAGAAAGACCTTTTCCTGACTCAAAATAACAAATTATCATTCCATGAAACTAAAATACTTGCAAAATATGCCAATCATATACAAACGCCATCTCGGGCACTAACAAGAATCATTAATCAGTCGAGGTCACCCTCTCATATTCCTGAAATATCCTTTAAGAATAAAACCTTTACAAAAACTGAAGATATTATCAACATTTTTGAATTGATATACTCACAAATTTATGGAGAACAAAAAAACTCACTCTTAATGAAAATAATAGTGACTTTCTACAAAAACTTAACTTTCCGAAAATTGATGAGAAATTACAGAAAGATCTAATAAAACCAATATCCACTGAAGAAATAATATCAACAATTAAAAAACTGAAACTACACAAATCTCCTGGCCCAGATGGTCTTACCGCGGAATTTTACAAAATGTTCTGCAATATTACTGCACAAATTCTACCGCACATATTAAATTATATAATAAACAATAAAATTAATGATGTTCATTTTAGTGCATCCAAAACAATTTTCATACCCAAAGAAAAGACGGATCTTCAGAACCCAGATAACTATAGACCTATATCACTCCTAAATATAGATACAAAAATTCTGACATCTATTTTGGCCAATAGACTGAAGAAAATTTCTAATATAATTATATCTAATGAACAAGCTGGCTTCTTAACATCTAGACAATCCAGTGATAATACTTTAACACTACACACACATTAATATCATATGCTAATCAAAAAAATCTAAACATATATGCACTCATTATAGATGCCCGGAAGGCCTTTGATAGAGTCAACATAATTTTTTTTATTTCAGATCTTACCCTACTTTAATATACCCCAAGAATTTATCCTAACCTTAAAAACACTATACAAAAATCCATATACAACATTATATATAAATAAAAGGTGGTCTAACAGAATTCAAATCAGAAATGGAACCCGACAAGGATGTCCTCTATCTCCTCTACTATTTAACCTATATCTAGAACCCTTATTCTTAAACATTAAGCAAAATATATATCATAATGCCCCAGTAATTTATGGCACAAGAATAACTATGTCAGCCTTTGCCGATGACCTCAACATATATTGTACACCAATCTCAGACACCAAAGAAATACTATCTGCTATTGAAGAGTTTGCAGTAATATCAAACTATAAAATAAACCTTAAAAAAAACAACATATTTTCTTTAAGAACTCCGAAACCTTTCTCACTCTTACCATTGATAGGCCAACTAAAATCTATGGAAAAGATCAAATATTTAGGAATAACATTTTCTACAGATAATAAAAACTTTTATCTTAATAATATTAAACAAAATTGGGAACACATTTTATGTGACCTAAAGAGATGGGGAAATCTGAAATTACCACCACTAGCAAAAGTTTTGATCACTAAAATGAATATCTTGCCCAGACTACTATACATTTTTATGTCTTCACAGTTGGTAATACCTAAAAAATGTTTTAAACAAATGCACACTGAACTCACTAAATTTATATGGGAACCAAAAAAAAGTAGAATATCATATGATAAACTGATGACCCCGAAAAACAAAGGTGGTTTAGATCTACCTAACTTTGAAAATTACTACCTAATCATAAATGCCAACAGAACTCTAAGAATTGCAAATTATGACACACAAAGTAATAACTGGTCCCCACACTGGTTAAGACTATGTTTTAAACACATTGAACCCCTGAATATAAATCCCAAAGCACTACCCTTTTTAAACAGAGACATCTATAAAACATATAATCTAATGGAACCCATCAGAAACTATATAACATTAACGCAAAATCTTTTCAGATCAGTAAATCTCTTCCAACACATGATGACCCTACAACCCTTCCACAAAAATCCCAACTTGAAAATTAATAATCAGCTAATAGACCTGAAAAAATTCCCACTCATAATTAACTTAACATTACAAGATATTTATCCATATTTAAATTCCTCCACCCATGAACTAAGACATCAACTGGGCCTTCCTAAATCATATCTACTGATCTTGAGACAGATTAAGGAAATCTCTACAAGCTACTTTCAAAATATAACCATTAATAAAGATGATTTGATGAAATGTATCTCACTAAATCAAGCCCTTCTACGAAGTGGCAAATTTATAACATGTTCATACAAATTGATAAAATACATCAAATATCAAGATCATCTATTACTGTCTAATTATTGGAAAAAAAATACCATTGATCGACGATAATAAAATAACACAAGCATTCAATCTAATGGTAAAATCCACTTCCCTTCAAAAATTAACATTTACCCAACTTATGATATTCAATAATGCATATTATACATGCCTTAGCTTGCATAAATTCAACCCAAAAAACTCTCCCAAGTGCCCACATTGTAAAGATGAAACTGCTGACCTTTTGCATATGTTCTGGAGCTGCAAATGAATATTTAAACTTTGGAACTCCCTGAAACTACAACTACAAAAGATGGGATACCAGTCATCAACACTTACTTGGGAATTTACAATATTACATATCCCCCCAACTAACCTATCCAAAAACCAAATAGTCATCCTCATCAATATTTTTCTACTAATGAAACTCTACTTAGCTACTAACTGGTTGACCCCATCCAAAACTTCTTGGGAAAATGTTAAGATCCTAGCAATAAAGCATATATTAGCCCACAAATCCATAATACACAAACAAAACAAAAATCCCTCCAGCCTGAAATCATGGGAACAAATGTTCAATATTATACTGGCATAAAACATCGAATCTGAAACAAGCCTTCAATGTACACAACAAAAAACATAACATTATTTGGAACTATACTACTTTAAGTTATGAACCCTGGGAGAAAACAACCTCATCATCTACTTTTAAGAGAGAATATGGAAGCATTCATGTAAATAATGTAAATATGTTTTAAGAATACTGCTTTGAATACTGTATGAACAACACCTGTGTTTTTTCTTGTGAATGTTTTGGAATGGAAAAAGAAAACAATAAAAATATTATTGAAAAAAAAAACCCATAAAGAATCTACAGTTATCATTCAGCAATTTTGCTGGGGGCTATGCCCTCCTACATCCTCCATACAGGGGGTTGCACCCCCCACACCACCTGCAAATTTAATATACCAACTCTGAGATCCCACTACGTTGAGTACAAGAGAACAGTGTAGCAATCGCTACACAAGATACCAGCATTCCTTAATACCTGATTCCTACAGCAAGACATTTTAGCAAACTGCAAAAAAGTCTGTCAAAATCAGTACTATTTTACTATACCCTTGGTTCACACAGCATACAAATCTACTTTTCCAACGTTTGATATTCCAGCATTCGGCATTGTTGGTTTTCATGATTTTGAGACTTTGGTATTTCTGTCTCGATCTTTTCAGGTTTGGTATTCTGGGGCATTCAGGTTTTATAAGTAGATTTATATAAATATAAATATATATATATATATATATATATAAATATAAATATATATATGTGTGTGTGTGTGTGTGTGTATGAAAGATAAAGTATTCTGGCTTTGAGAGTAGTCAGATAATGTTGAAATAAAGTTTTTATAAGGAATAAGGATACGGATGACGGAGTAGAGATGGAGAGGGATAGGTATATAAGGAATGGAAAAGACAAAGTATGGTAGGGAGGTTCAATCTTTGTGCCGCATAATAGTTCATTACAGAAACTTAATCCCAATATCCAAGCTGTACTAGTTATTATTTTATCATAAACATCAATCAATGAGCATTCAAATTGTCATAAAAATCATAGCATAGACGATGCATCGTAACAGAGGATATTTCAACAAGCTTATAGTCATCTAATACTTGAGTCCAGAAAATCTGAACTCTCTGACATTAAAATAAAGCATGTTCCACAGATTCTTCACAGAAGCACATATTGTGAAGCCTATCCTCCTTAATTTTATGTTTCATCAAACCTTTAAGAGGCAGTCTCTAGTATTCATTTCCATAAGGAATCTTTTAATTTGTAGGTACTAGAAAGGTGTTGTTGATTAGCAGATACTGCTGTTAACAAAGGAGCTAACTCACTCCAAGGTCTGATGTAATATAACTGACCCATTATAAAGTTATAATAGTACTGAGCAATTATAAATGCATAAAAGTATTTATTCATTATAAGTGTATACCACAACCTCAGGTTTTGTATCAACTGAGTTAAAGACATCCTCCATAAAATATATTTCTGTATATATTCATTAGTAAGGTAATGAGAAACAAGTTTCTGCCCTGTTCCAACTTTATGATCCCAGATTTCTTTAAATTTATTTCACAAAACTTGTCTTAATAAAGTTAAGTTTCTGTTTTGGACTTTTAGAAAAACCCAGTGTAGATGCAGAAATGCCAAAAATACAACTGGTTTATACAAACCTAGTCCACCTTCCTCCTTGGTGTAGTATAGGATTCCCCTTTTTAATAGGGTGAAGACCCCTACCTCATACAAAAGAAAAATATGACTTCAATAACACTTTTTCTGTATTTTGGGGAAAAAATAAACACCTCCTATAAAATCTAGCTTACCCAGAATATCAGACTTTAGTGTATAAACATTCTTTTGGAAAGATAAAGAAAAATATTTCCACATATTCAACAGGGTCTTAACCTTATTAAAAGTTCATCCCATTGCTCATTATAAAGTTTAGAACTCCCAAAGGCAACACCTTGTATTGTTATAATTTTGTTTTGAAAAGTAATACTTTGAAAAGGGGAGGCAGTCCCAAATGCCTTACATTTTTGAATATTGAATTTTAAACTACAGTATATAAATTCTGTTGTAAAGCCAAAACATCTTGTTCTATATCAGCAGTGTCATATGCAACTATATTCAAGTCATCTGCATAATACAAGTATGCAGGAATTAAAACGGAATTTGCAAGAATAAGTGACTAATATTTGTAAAAAAATACACATTTGTGTAATACAGGATTCATAACTAAACTAAACAGCAAACCACTCAGTGGACAATCATGTTTTCACCTCTTTGAATATGAATTGTTTTCCTTAAATGTCCATAATTCAAAGGGCTAGTCTATGAATTGTTGTAAATCTCCCTCAAAACTAATATGAATTTATTACTAATATTATAGCTTTTCAGGATATCCCATAAGCATCCATAAGCAACAGTATCATAACCTTTGGAAATGTCAGAGGCCACAAGTAACCCATTTCCATTCTAAATTTTACCAATAATTTCATGTAATACAATCAATGAGTCTTATGTTTTTTTGGTACCCCAAAAATCCCATTAAGAATAATTTAATAGTAACCATAGATAATCGTTGCTTCACAATCTTACAAAACATTTTGTGATCAGTGTTATTGAGAGTCAGTGGTCTCCAGCTAGCTAAATTAAATTTATCCCCTTCTTATATATAAATTTTAAAGCCCCATCACAAACAGCTGTGTGTTTAATGCCATTAGTAGGCCCATCATTTACAACAGGCAAAAATGTTGTTTTGTGAAATAACAGCATTCAGGAGATGTATTTTTAGAAACAATTTTAATACCCTATTTAATTCATCCAATGATATAGGCCAATCCAGAAACTCATTATCAACTTTACTTAGTTGTTGTACTTCTCATAGTCTTGTTCAGGTGATTTTTTTACCATGCATATGTGATACATAATTCTCAACATATTCCATAATAGCATCTTGAAAAAAAAAAGTGCCATCAACACCCTGTAAGGTTCCCATATAAATGGTCTCATATTTTGTAATTTTCCTGGGAAAAGAGAAACGTCTACCTTCATCCCTTGAGCAACATATTTTTCTTTTTATAATAAAGAATTAAGTTTGTCTTTAGGAATGCCTTGGAACATTTTTTTCTAATACCTGCATAGCATGCACATGTTAACAGCAGACTCATAATCCCATAAGAAAGTACCATTTAATGTTTTATAAAAAGTCCATGTATCTTTTTCCAACACAAAATATAAATTTTTACATTTTTGCTTATAAAGAAGCCACCAGCCAGAGAAGGTCTTACAGGAAAAAATTGTTCATATTCTTTTGGTTGTTCATATGTATGGTTTAAATTAAAGCTTATGTGCATTATGCAGGACGACCAAATATGTCTACGGTCTCTTGAGTCCATTGAGTTGTATCTAGAATTTTCCCAGTCATGTTGTAATCCCCTACTTAATATAGCTTGTTTACTAAATTCTCCAAGGATGAAGAATAATACTTAATGGTCTGAAGCACCAAATTAAATATGTTTATATTCACATAAGGACCACGTATCAGAATAAGCTAAGTAAGCAATCTTGGTAGCCAAAGATCCCCTCACATAAGTGTGCCCTATATGAGCCCTTGTTTGTGTTTCCACTCTATAAACCCCCCTAAAACATTTAACATCATTATTAAGCTTTCCAGTACAATTTAAATTACCAAAAATGATAATAGGAAAAGAGACTAGTACATATGCCTGCAAGGTTCTAAATACATTTTCACATTGTTTTGCAACAGTAGAGGCATATATAAAAATACAATAAAGTACACTAAAAGAGCAACAAAAATCACATGAAACTAAATGTCCTGGTAGGGAGACTGTGGCATCCAATAATTTCAAATATTTTTTGTATACTATTGCAATGCCACAACACAGGTCATTCCCAAAAGTCCAGTAAACATTACGGCCCCAAACAACCAATACTTGTCTCTGCTGTTGTATTTCACTTAATAATCTGACATCAAGCAGACAAACTACATCTGTAAGGAGACATTTACATTTACCTTAGACTGTAAGACGCCTGCATTCATTTATAAAGCTGTTAAATGTAAATCAACATACTTGTTTATTATCTCTTTCCATTTCTTTGCAGTATGCGTCATCCTGTGTTTTAATTTCTGTTTTTAACCCATTCCCCAGTAGTATTAACGTTATCAGCATTACCATCACTGGCATGTTCGTCAATACGTTCACTGTCACCAGTATCATTGTTTCCATTCTCAATGTCAGTGCCCATGGCTAAGTCATTCATCAATATCACTTTCACAGCTAACAGTAGTATTTGCAACTTCAATCTCAGATATAGAAGTCTCATAGAGAATAGAAGCAGGTGTGGGCAGGACTGGTTTATCAGGCTCTTAAACATGACAATAATTCAACCAATAATGGTCCATTTCCTTACATTTTTTACAAAACTTAACACAAGTCTTGGAAGTATGGCCTACTTCTCCGCATTGAAGGCATTTCCTTTTAGTACAATTTTGAATTAAATGATCTTAACAGTTACACACACACACACACACACACACACACACACACACACACACACACACACACACACACACACACACACACACACACACACAAATAATACATATTTGGTTGTCCTACATAATGCACATAAGCTTTTAAACCATACATGTGAACAACCAAAGGAATATGAACACATTTTTCCTGTAACATTTTCAGTTTAATCCATAACGCCCATGCAACAGCCCACATGTTTGTATCATCATGTATTTTTTAACCTCAAAAACAGAATGCAAAGAAAAGAAAAGAATGTTTTAACTTATTCAGCTTGAATCTCAGCTGTATGAAACTACTCCACAATATGATGTTTTGGTTAAATATTCATACTGACAAATGTATAATTAGCTAAGTTATTTTAAGTTACGTTTCAGAAGAAAAGTTTAAGCAAATGCATAGGTTCATAAGTTCATAGGAGATTACTAGGCTAATGACCCTAGGGCCTTTGCAAGCCTAGCCATCTAATAACCTGACTACTTTATTGACCATAGTTAGATGACTGTTGTTAGCAGAGCAATCAATTCTGCAATTAACACCAACTCTCCCTGTCCATGATGGACATGGGTGCCATACCCAGGGTGAATTTATGGTCACCAATCCAGTTGTCAAGGTTGCACTTGAATAGGGCCATTGAGGAGCTCGGCTTCACATGGAGTGAGAGTGTATTCCAGAGGGGGAACAATTGCTGGGAGATATATCTGTCTCTCCAGCATATTCTGTTAATGTCACAGGTAAGGTTGAGATCCACGGAGTGAGTTACTCTTGTCTCATTTGATTTGCGGAAGTACAGCATTTCCATTATGGAAGGGTCTGAGACTGCTCTGTAGGCCATGTGCAAGTCATCTCTCACCAGCCTGTATGAGACAGAGGACTGTAATAGGGATTTCAGTCTTTCCGTGTATGTCATGTTTTGGAGGCCCTGGATTCTCTTGGTTAGAAACCTCTGTGGTCTCTCCAGTTGTTGCAGGTGTCTGGTGAGGTACATACAGAAGGGAGCATTGTACTAAATTATTGGTCTGATAAGGGTAGAGTACAGTGGAGCTATAACTTCCCTGGTCTTGGATGTGATGGCCTTATTTATGAGACACACAATGCAGAATGCTTTTCTTACCACTATGGTCACATAGCAATTGAAGTTTTGATTGCTGTTAACCAATGTTCCCAAGTCCCACATAATTAGGTTTGAGCTTAAAGGGATCATTTGTCTGTGTCAGCCCTTTCTGTAATATGTTAACATCATTGGGGGACTCTATGATTACTCTCAGTTTACAGTTATCTGCAAACTTGGTAAGCTGCAGGCCATCTATATTCACCTGGACTTCAGAGAAATGGATTCCAAACAGTAGAAGCCCAGAGGTGGACTTCCCAACATTGACAGTGTGCATTCTGTCAGTGAGCCAGTTTGTTACCCATCTAGTAGTGTATGGATTAATCCCCAGCTGGGATAGTTTTCTATGACACCTGAATGGGGCATTGTGTCAAAGGCCTTGGCTAAATCAAGATAGGTGGTATGTACTATTTTGCCCTCATCCAGGGCTTTGGTGACATTCTCAACGAAGTCCACTAAGTTTAATAAGGAAGATCTATCCTTGACAAAAGATTTGAAGTTCATAGGTTCATAGGTTCATAGGTTCATACTAGGCTATCTGCCCTGGGGCAATTATAAGCCTAGCCCGATTCTGTATGGCTTACGCCACCCCTTGATTTGAGTATACTGTGCCCTTTTTAAGGTTTAGTTTACTGTGCCTCTGTGTAATAGTGACACGGGAGTAATCCCTGGGACAAACCTACGATCCCCCATCCGCTTATCGAGATTCTTCTTGAAGAGATTCAGTGAGGTGCTCTGCCTCGCATGAACTGGAATTCTGTTCCAGAGCGAAGGGAGCCTCTGGGTTATGAACCTGTCTCTCCAGCAAGTTCTATTTATTTTTGTGCTGAGGTTCAAGTCCCTCGAGCATGTGGCTCTAAGGGATTTAGATTTACTGAGGTGGAGCATGTCCATTAATTCTGGATTTGACATAGCTTTGTATGTCAGGCATTGATCACCTCGAAGTAGGCGGTATGCAACTGAGTAGAGCTGGAGTTTTTTTAACCGAGCAGCATATGGCATCTGTTTGACACCCTTGATCCTCTTGGTGAGATACTTTTGGGGTCTTTCTAATTTCTGCAGGTGTCGGGTAAGGTACATCCCAAAAGGGGCATTGTATTCTATGATGGGCCTGATGAGGGATGAATAAAGGGGCATGATTACCTCTCTTGATCTAGATGTGAAACCCTTTGTGATGAGATGGGCTATGTAGAAGGTCTTTCTAACCACTTTGGCAATGTGGTTTTCAAAGGAGAGATTGCTATCAACTTGGGTCCCCAGGTCCCTAATAACTTTCTCTGTACTTAATGGGTTTCTGCCTATGTGGTAATTTGTGGGCACATTGTTTTTGCCAAACGGTATGACTATACATTTTTTGGCATTTAGCTTTAAACCATGGTGCTGGCACCAGTTATCTGTCTCTGTGAGACCTTTTTGAAGGATGTTTGTGTCAGCTGGAGAGTTGATTATGGCGCCCAGTTTGCAGTCATCTGCGAACTTGGTGAGCCATAGTCCTCCCACGTTTGCCTGTACCTCGGAAAAGTATATACCGAACAAGAGTGGTCCCAGGACAGAACCCTGTGGGATGCCACTTGTGACCGGTTTCGAGTCTGACATGGCTCCAGCAACTCTCAATCTGTGGGTTCTGTCTTTGAGCCAGTTTGCGACCCATCTTGTGACATAGGGGTTTATATTAAAGCTGGATAGCTTATCTATGATGCCCGAGTGGGGTATTGTGTCAAATGCCTTTGCAAGGTCCAGCTAGGCTGTGTGGACTACCTTCCCTTCATCTATGGCTTTGGTGACTGTTTCAAAGAAGTCAACCAGGTTCAAAAGGCAGGATCTGCCCTTGACAAAGCTGAACTGGGTAGGATCTAGTGTCTGTAGGTCCCCAATGTCTTTGTTTATGAGCTCCATGATGATCCTCTCTATAGCCTTGCAGACTAAGCTAGTCAGGCTTATGGGGCGATAGTTTCCAGGGTCCATAGAGGCTCCACCTTTGTGGAGTGGGACCCACTGTTGCTGTATGCCATTCTGTGGGCACATATCCTGTAGTGAGGCTGAGATTGTATAGCTGTTTTATTTGAGGGATTAGTTCCTCTTGTAGTTCATGTAGGACGCAACCTGGGACGCCATCTGGTCCCATGGAAGCAGTGTTTTTTGCTTTGGAGAGGGCAGCCTTCAGCTGAGCATCTGAGATGTTTCGGAGGCAGCCCTCTGCCGGGAAAGATACTTGCTCTTTTGGGGGGGAGGGGGTGGAGAAGTTTGCACTGAACCTGTCTGCCAGGATATTGGCGATGTCTGTGGGTTCAGTGTATTTTTTGTCGTTTAGAATCAACTCAGAACAAGTCTGGGAGTTGCATCACAGGTTACTAACATAACTGAAAAAAGCCTTATGATTGTCTTTGGTGTCCTGTACTATTTTTCTCTCAAAGCTGGCCTTGGAGGATTTTATGAGGGATCATAATTTTTTGCTAGTACTGATCAGAGATGCCTTCCCTATTAGGGATTTTGCTCTATCATGTAGTAGCTTCCTCCTTCTGTTGTACAGTTTATTTATGGCAGGGGTCCACCAGACTGGACGCCTGCCTTTGGATGATTGGGTCTTGGTTTTGTTTGGGATAGCATGATCCATGCATTCCTGGAGATGTCCGTAGAATGCATTTATATAGGATTCTGCAGTTTGGGCTGTAGTTTCCACTGGCCCTGGGGTCTTGAAGGATTCCACTTCAGTTTTGAGAAGTGAGAAGTTCGCTTTTGAGAAGTTTTTCACTGTGGTTTTCTGGGCTAGGGGTGGGGTCGGGATGTGGACATCCAGTAAAATTAATTTATGGTCTGATCTTACCAATGAGGGATATACTTCTGGTGTGGAGCATAGAGTCCCCATGTTGGTAATGATCAGGTCTAGTATGTTGTCCCCTCTTGTGGGAGTGGTGACTAGTTGTTCCATAGCATTTGAGTTTATAATTTCCAGGAATCTTTGGGCTAAGGTGCTGGGGCTTGATTAGTGCTTCCAGTCAATGTTTGGGTAGTTGAAGTCACCCAATATAATGGTGTTTGGAGAGATCTTCATGTTCTCCAATGTTTTCAGGAAAGCCGAATGGGATTCCTGACTTTGAGAGGGTGGTCTGTAGGATGCTATAAACTGAAAAGCAGTCTTGCCCACTGTTAGTTGCACATGGATGGTCTCTGATACTGCAATGCCACTAACCTGGAGGTGTGGATATCCTTGATAAATATGGAAACTCCCCTCCTTTTGTGGTTCGGTCCAGGTTTTGGGGCCGAAAAGCATGATATGAGGTATAGCCTGGTAGTGCTTGGGGTGCTCTCTGGAGCCTTGAACCAGGTTTCTGTCACTGCACAGATATCGATGTTCTCCATACTGAGGAGAGCTTCGAGTGTGTGCATCTTGAGGTTAAGACTTCTGGCATTTAGGAGCATTACCCTTAGTTTCTTGTTCCTTGTGCTGTCTATGGGGGTGGGTTTGACTTTTGAGCCTTGCCTAAAAAAGGCACTATGGGGGTGGCAAGAGCCTTTGCCAATATCTGAAAGCTCAGTGGTGACAGGTGTAAGCCATCCCTAACGAAGCAACGTGGCTTGTCGAGCATGTCATCCCAGGCTGACAGACACTGGATCCCCTTTGAATGACACAAAAATTTTTGCCAATTGTTAAAATCAATCATTTTGTCTTTGTACTGTGGCATCATTCTAGGTGAGGGCAAGATGCTGCTCAAGGTCAGGGTCATACCAGCCTGGGCTACATGATCAGAGAGCTCCTCTATGTCTCTTTTCATGTAGTCCAGGGAGGTACATCTCAGATCATTCACACCAGCATGTACAATGACTGAGTCATATTTGTATTTGCTTTGGAGTGACCTGAGTGCTTGTGTTATGTGTCGGATCCTAGCACCCGACAGGCAGCTCACTGTGACCTTCTCTTTATTCAGCCTGGTGAGCGGGACGTCAGTGTGTCTGACAATAGAGTCACCTATAACAAGAGTATCAGGTGTGTTATTCAGCCTTAAGGGCTGTGACTGCTTGGCACACTGACTTTGTGGGTTATGTGTTGTGTGTGTTTTGTTTTGAGGTAGCGTTTGCTTGGATGTCTGCTTTGGAGGTCTCTGTTGCTTAGGTAGATTTTTATTTAGAGCCTCCGAGTACGTTTTTGTGCATTTATGTGTTTGGTTTGTTGATGTGGTGGGACTATGTGATACTGGAATTGTGTTGTGTGAGGTTACCTTCTCCTCCTGACTGGTTACACCAGTTTTGAGATGAGAGAGCCTAGCCTCCAGTTTGGCTAAATAGTTGCATCTCTCACATATATTTGAACCTGTTTGGAGGAGGAGAGGGTTGTCTGTGTACATGAGACAGTTGTAACATTGCCTCAAAATTCCCAGATTCACCAGCTGGACTGGAGAGGAAACCATTGACTGACCTTTGGACATGCTAGAGTAATAGGGACACTGAATTTAAGATGGACCAATAGAGGACAGGGTAGTCGTAGAGAGTATAAGAGTAAGTAGTGTTTATGGTTTAATAGTGCTAACTTGTAGGATTACTTAACTGGACCAGTGAAGGGCCTTAGAATGAGAATATGGTGTTTAAATTGAGAGATAGAGCAGTTCTAAGGGAAAAAGTGAAGAGCAGACTTTGTGGAGCCAGGAATAGTTTAAACCCAATTAGGCGGCGCTGCCCGCTGTTGCGCTATGCTCAAAAATGCGCAAAACCATGCAAAAGTGGGTTTTAAGAGAGGAAGATGAAGGAGGTTTGGAATTGACCCAAAATGGCCAATAAAACTACATTTTCAAGTCAGTAACCACTCCCACAGGGGCAGGCAGGCTGCTCAGTGTTTTTCACTGCCACTGATCAACAGAGAGACTTTCCTTTAGCCCAAGCAAAAAATGGCCACACAGAAACTTACAAACAGTTCAAGAACAGCAAGCCTGTAACTGAACTTTTTTAAATCTCAGAAAAGTGGGAAAAAAGCAAGATTTTTTTTTTTTTGTTTGTTTTTTCAGAGATAGCAGAGGTTAACAAGTATCAACAAGTTATAACAGTGCAGTAAATGACCCCACACAAGAGTGCTAGGCCAAAGACAGATAAAATGCAAGTTCACCTATGCCCTTGTCAATAAGTTCCATGATGATTTTTTCCATGGTTTTGCAGATAAGGCTGGTTAGGCTTATGGGTAAATAGTTCCCAGAGTCAGTTAATGGACTCCCTTTGTGCAAGGGGATCACTGTTGCTGTTCTCCACTCTGCCGGGATAAAGCCATTTCTCAGGCTATGGTTAAAGAGATTGCCAATTGCTTCTGCTAGGTTTTGTTTTAGATTGTTTAGTAAGCAGCCTGGGATGTTATCTGGTCTCATAGAGGATGTGCTGTGTTTTTAGCCTTGGAGAGCCTCCCGGTATGGGAATGGGTTACATTTTTGAGTTGGGAGGGTGGCCTAATGGTTAAGGTGTTTGCTTTA
The DNA here is from genome assembly GCF_019279795.1 of Protopterus annectens. Classification (NCBI taxonomy): domain Eukaryota; kingdom Metazoa; phylum Chordata; order Ceratodontiformes; family Protopteridae; genus Protopterus; species Protopterus annectens. Next base: position 1,460,111,217 of record NC_056726.1, read on the forward strand.
CAAACACAAGGTGCAGGGTTTGAGTCTCACAAGGGATAATTGGCTAGGCTTACAATGGCTTGCAAAGGCAGTTAGCTTAGTACTAACCTATGAGAGTGCTTGTAGGATCTGTTCTTTGGAGATATTCAATAGAGGACTGGTGTTAGGAATGCTTTGGGGTATATCTGGTGGGGACAGGCTGGTGAAGTTATTGCCAAATCAGTTGGCAATTTCTTCAGGTTCGATGTGAGCAGTACTGTCCACTATAAGTTCGGCACACAGCTAGGCATTCCCTTTTAGATTTTGGATGTAGCTAAAGAATGCCTTATGATTGTCTTTAGCTAGAGATGCTAATTTATACTCATAGCTAGCCTTAGAGGACTTAACAAGATATCTGATTTGCTTGTTCAAGCTGTGGCAGGTAATCTTCCTCTGTTGAGTAAGTTCCCTCCTCTTCTTAGACATCAGTTTCTCTCTTTTGTTGTATAGCTTATTTATACTTACAGTCCACCAGGGTAGCTTATTTTTTCAGGAAGACCTGGTTTTGTAGATCTTGGGTACAGCTGATTCAATGCATTTGTTTAAGTGGCTGTATAGGGCATATGTGTATTCCAATACAGAAAAGTCATTGTTGCCTATGTTAGCAGGGGCTTTAAAATTTTGTATACCATTGCTTAGCAGGCAATAGTTTGCTTTAAAGAAATTTTCCAGTTTTTTTACTCATGTGGGGGTGTCAGGTTTGATTTTTACTTCAAATGAGACAGATTTATGGTCTGACCTTACCAGGGAGGGCAACACACATGGGGGTAGTGCACTGACACCACCTTCCATGTTGGTGAGCACTAGATCCAGGACATTTGAGCCTTTTGTGGGGGTGCAGACCAACTGCCAGGGCATTTGATTTAACAACATCCAGGACCCTCATAGTGATTGTGTTTGTGATCATATAAGTCACCCAGTCAATGGAAGGATAGTTGAAATCTCCCATAACCAAGATGTTTAGATTTATACTGAGTGATTCTAGCAAGTCCAGTCAGGCAGTGCGCATCTCCTGTTTCATCATAGGGGACCTGTAGATAGGGATGGTATGGATGGGGTATTTTACCTATAGTTAATTGGACCTGGAGTAGCTCAAGAGAGTTTTACTGTTTCACCAATCACAAGGTGTATTTGGATTTAATGAAGATGGATACACCTCCATACACCTCCACCTCTGATTCGTTCACTCTCTTTTTGGGGTCTGAACATGGGATAGACATTGTAGCCTTGTACAACCAGAGTGCTCTCAGCAGCATTGAACCAAGTCTCAGTGACTGCACAAATGTCAGCATCTTACAAGGTGAGGAGTGCTTCCAGGGAGTGCAGTTTACTGTTTAAGCTTCTAGCGTTAAGCAGCAGGATTTTGAATTTTCTTTAGTGGATTTCTTTATGCTAGAAGTTTTGTTGTTTGGACATTGCCTAAAAAGGCACTATGGGGGAGGCAAGCATCTTTTCCAGTATCTGAAAGCCTTGAGGAGACAAGTGAAGGCCATCTCTGGCAAAGCAGCATGGACTGTCAACCATGTCTTCCCAGGCAGACAGATACTGGATCCCCCTTGAGTGACACCAGAAGCTAAGCCAATTATTGAAATCAATCATTTTTCTCTGTATTGTGACATCATCCTAGGTGAAAGGAGAATGCTGCTAAAGGCTACGGACATACCTGCCTGGGACACATAATCTGAGAGTTTGGTGACATTTCCTCTTCATATAGTCCAAAGTGGTACATCTCACATCATTCACACCAACATGTACTATGACAGAGTCATAACAGTAATTGCTGCTGAGTGACGAGTGTGTAGGTGATTTGATGGATCCCAGCACCTGCCAGGCAGCAGACTGTGACCTTCTTCTTATTCAACCTGGTGAGTGGGACATCTGTGTGTCTCACTATTGAGTCGCCTTTGACCAGAACATTAGGTTATGATGTGTTTTGACTTAGGGGCTTATTTGTTGATACACTGATATGTGTGTTGTCATGTGTAGTGGTGGATTCTGTTTGTGTACCAGTATGTGTATGGTGTTTGTGCTTGGGAGGTCTCTCATCTTTTGGTAGGCTCTTAGTACATTCATGTGTGTAGGTTTATGTGTCTTGACTTAGCTTGTGTGACAGGGGAGCTGTGTGTGCTGACAACCTGTTTTATGTCTTGTGCATTGTTAAGTGAGAGGACTCATTCTAATTTCATGGTATAGTTACATCTTTCACATGCTGTATTTGTTTGCTTTAGGAGCAAGTGGTTGTCAGTATACATGAGGTAATTACTACATGGCCTCAGGATACCCATGTCAGTCAGGTTGGCTGGAGAAATGGTGGGAAACTGTGCATTATGGCAGGTATATATTGTAGTAACTAGTGGGGATGGTCTAGATGGCCTAGGATTTGCTTGTGAGGCTAACAAAGGCAGCTATTCCGTGGAGGACTAAGGGTGGAAGACAGCATCAACGCTTCAGAATGTGCAACTAAGTTGCTCAATAGGTAGCAATGAGCAATTGCATTGCACACAGAGAGACAGTGGAGCTAATGAGAGTTATCTAACAGATATCAAGGGGAAATGTTGTTTCTAAGTATTTGCATCTATACAAGGCAGTGCTAAATGCCGCAGCGCTGTGCGCAGCTAAGCACAAATGCGGGGCTTAAACATAAGTGAAGTTAAACAGTTTTAACACAAATTAACCAATAGGAAAGCCCAAAATTGAGACTTTTTCCAGCAATCCCCAACTCAGATACATCCTGGGCACACAGGGGTGCAGGATGGCTTTCTTAAAGTAGAATGGCTGGTTTTACTGCTCAAGTAATACCAAACAGCCTAGACTCAGCAAATCTGAATCTAGCCTATGCTATGAAATACAGACGTACTAGAAATTCAAAGTGCAGGAAAAAGCAGGTACGCAGTAAAAAGAGTAAAAACGAAGCAGTAATTACACACAAAAAAGGAGCAGTCCCAGGAGCAATCTAACTTTTGAACTTATGACCCCTGACTTAATAGACCAGAGCTCTAACCCCTGAGCTACAAGGCTATGTCTCATACATCCATTGGCTCTGAAGTTTACAAATACCTTATTAACAGGTCCATAGGTAAATGGTAGGCAAGGTGCCCTTGTGGGCTACTTTATGCCTAGCTAATTTTCTATAAAAGGTAAGAATCAAACCCTGAGGTAAACATATTAATCTTTATGACAACCACATAGCAAAAAAAGTTTCAAAATTTACATTGCAGAAAGGCTCTTTGCCTACATGGGTAAAGGCTCTTGAATCTTTTTCAGAAAAGGCTAAAGGAGATATAACAGTATCCCCTATATGGATAAAGGTTGTTATATCTTTACCAGAGAAACATAAAGGTGACATAACAGTGTCTTAAATGACATCCCAGCAGATTTCCTGTCCAGAAATAGATAAAATTCATATAACAGGCAACTTTATAGCCTGATAATGAAAGTCTGCAATAGCTAAGGCTGTTTTCTGAACCACATTTATATAGGTTGTAGGCTTTTCGTTTGGTAGATCACAAACAGCACTTCCTCCATGCAGCAGATAGAGTATTAGCATGATCTAGGCTTTTTAACCTCTGACCACAATTAATATCCTGTTCTCCTTCCAGATTACAATGATCCATTATATCTCTCCAAGAAGCAGCACCAACTGTACTAGGGTCATTTTCATCCACAATTTTCAGCATTTCGTCATCTGACAAGCCACCATCTTCCAAAACAGCAATTAGAATGCCATCAAGCAACACTTGACTCCAACTCCAACTCCTTCCCTTCCCAATATGCACCCTATGGCCTGTTGTGATAATAGGAAAGAGCAGGAGGTCCTACATTATTTACAATTATTTAAACAGATTTACAAATATAAACAAATTAATATATTCACTTATTTACATGTTTACAGAAAAAATTATACATCCATTCCTACAAAATTTCCATGTCAGATACTTATAGACCCCTTTCCCTTTTCCATAACCACCACTTAATTTCCCTTAATATGTTTGGAATAACCAAATTTTCATTAAACATAATCTCATACAATTTTTTATTCCAAATAACCAAAATAATGCAAACCTTCTTTTATCCAACCTTTTAACATATTCCTTATTTAAATCTTCATAAAACCCTTATTTAATCATATCCATAGTCAGTTGTTTATATTCTTGAAACTCGTTCACCATTTTTTCTGTTACATTTTCCTACAGTATTTGAAATCTTTTTACATGGCAGAAAGACATGATCTATAGTCTCTAATTCGTTACAGAAAAAAACATTTTTTTTAATAAGGCAGATTTTACTTCACTGACAGGCTTTTAATTTGTAATTTCCATAAAAAATCCTGACATTCCTCATTTTTCATGCACCAAGCATTTCTTGGGTCTGTATCATTTCATCAAAGTGACTACCCATCGAACACCTATTCATTAATCTTAATACATTGAATGCTAATTCTGTTGAATGTACATTTAAGCAAATCTCGGCCAACCTAGTAATGTCACAAAAAACACATTATTTAAAACACACCCTGTGGGGGGCTTTGTCCCCAAACAAAGCCCAGGTGTGTTCCGAATTAGTACTTAACAGTATCACTTACACTAACTCTGTTGACTTAGCCAACCTACTAGCAGATAGATTCAGTGCAAACTTCATCCCCCGTCACCCCCAAAGGCCCTGTTGACATCCCCAGTACTTGTCCTGCATCTCACATCTCTGTAGATCAAGAGTTACATGCCTTATCCAAGCAAAGAACACAGCTTCCTTGGGACCTTTTAGAATCCCAGGATGTACTCTGCACCATCTCTATGGCCTTTTCATAGCTAATAGACCATCAGCAAGCAAATACTCCTCCCATCAGATGTGTTATACCTTAATGTACAGTTATGTCTGTTGAGTCTACTATTTTTCTATACAGTTGTTGCCCTAATGTGCTCTAAATTTGTGTACTGATCCTATTTCTTCTCTCACTTTATTAACTTCTGCATACACATTAGTATTTCTACTGTGGTGAATTATCTGACATATTGTATCTGTCTTTATCTTCTTTGCCCTCTTTGAATATTATTGTAATAGGTTCATAGGTTGGTACTAGGTTATCGGCCTTAGGGCCTATACAAGCCTAGCCATAACAATTCCATGGGTATTTCTTCCCTCAATATTTACTTCCCTGGACCCCTGTAATCCCCGGGGTGAATTTCCTATCTCCCATCCAATTATCAAGGTTCCTTTTGAAAACGGCCAAGGAGGTGCTCTGCTTGACATGTATGGGCAGTCTATTCCAGAGTATGGGGAGTCTCTGGGTCAGGAACCTATCCCTCCAGCATATTTTGTTCATTGTGATGACAAGGTTTAAATCCCCTGGAGCGTTTGGCTCTGAGGGATTGGGATTTCTTTAAGTGGAGCATGTCCAACAGCTCAGGGTTTAACATGGCCTTGTATGTTAAGCAGAGATCACCTCTGAGTAGACGATATGCCACAGAGTATAGCTGGAATTTTTTTAGATGGTCAGCATGGGGCATCTGCTTTAGGCCTGTGATTCTTTTAGTGAGGTATTTCTGTGGCCTTTCCAGCTGTTGTCTTCTGAGGTACATACCAAACAGGGCGTTGTACTCTATAATGGGTCTAATGAGGGATGAGTACAGTGGGACAATGACCTCCTTTTTTCTGGATGAAAAGCCCTTAGTGATGAGGTGTGCCACATAGATGGATTTCCTGACTGTTGTGGCAATGTGGTTATCGAAGGTGAGACCACTGTCCACCTGTGTCCCTAAGTCTCTCATCACTCTACTCAGAGGTGATCTCTGCTTAACATGCAAAGCCATGTCAACCCTGAGCTGTTGGACATGCTCCACTTAAAGAAATCCCAGTTATGTTAGGAACCTGGGATGCAACTCCCAGACTTGTTCTGTGTTGATTCTAAACGACAAAAAATACACTGAACCCACAGACATCGCCAATATCCTGGCAGACAGGTTCAGTGCAAACTTCTCCACCCCAAAAGAGCAAGTATCTATCCCGGCAGAGTGCAGCCTCCCAAACATCTCTGATGCTCAGGTGAAGGCCGCCCTCTCCAAAGCAAAAAACACTGCTTCCATGGGACCAGATGGCGTCCTGGGTTGTGTCCTACATGAGTTCCAAGAAGAACTAATCCCTCAAGTAAAACTGCTGTACAATCTCAACCTCACTACAGGATATGTGCCCAAAAAATGGCGTACAGCAACAGTGGTCCCACTCCACAAAGGTGGCGCCTCTGCGGACACTGGAAACTATCGCCCCATAAGCCTGACTAGCCTGGTCTGCAAGGCTATGGAGAGGATCATCATGGAACTCATAAACAAAGACATTGGGGACCTACAGACACTAGATCTTACCCAATTTGGCTTTGTCAAGGGCAGATCCTGCCTTTTGAACCTGGTCGACTTCTTCGAAACAGTCACCAAGGCCATAGATGAAGGGAAGGTAGTCCACACAGCCTATCTGGACCTCAAGGCATTTGACACAATACCCCACTCAGGCATCATAGATAAGCTATCCAGCCTAAATATAAACCCTATGTCACAAGATGGGTCGCAAACTGGCTCAAAGACAGAACCCACAGAGTCAGAGTTGCTGGGGCCATGTCAGACTTGAAACCGGTCACAAGTGGCATCCCACAAGGTTCTGTCCTGGGACCTCTCTTGTTCGGTATTTACTTTCTGAGGTACAGGCCAGCGTGGAGGACTATGGCTCACCAAGTTCGCAGATGACTGCAAACTGGGCACCATAATTGACTCTCCAGCTGACACAAACATCCTTCAAAAAGGTCTCGCAGAGACGGATAACTGGTGCCAAAGCCATGGTCTAAAGCTAAATGCCAAAAGTGTATAGTCATACCCTTTGGCAAAAACAATGTGCCCACAAATTACCACATAGGTGGTAACCCATTAAGTACAGAGAAAGTAATTAGGGATCTGGGGACCCAAGTTGATAGCAATCTCTCCTTTGACAACCACATTGCAAAGTGGTTAGAAAGACCTTCTACATAGCCCACCTCATCATGAAAGGATTCACATCTAGATCAAGAGAGGTAATCATGCCCCTTTATTCATACCTCATCAGGCCCATCATAGAATACAATGCCCCCTTTGGGATGTACCTTACCCGACACCTGCAGCAATTAGAAAGACCCCAAGAGTACCTCACCAGGAGGATCAAGGGACTCAAACAGATGCCATATGCTGCTCGGTTAAAAAAACTCCAGCTCTACTCAGTTGCATACCGCCTACTTTAAGGCGATCTGTGCCTGACATATAAAGCTATGTCCAACCCAGAATTAATGGACATGCTCCACCTCAGTAAATCTAAATCCCTTAGAGCCACGCGCTCGAGGGACTTGAACCTCAGCACAGAAATAATTAGAACATGCTGGAGGGACAGATTCATAACCCAGAGGCTCCCTTCACTCTGGAATAGAATTCCAATTCATGTTAGGCAGAGCACCTCACTGAATCTTCAAGAAGAATCTTGATGAGTGGATGGGGGATCATAGGTTTGTCCCGGGGATTACTTCCGTGTCACTATTAGACAGAGGCACAGTAAACTAAACTTTAAAAGGGGCACAGTATACTCAAATCAAGGGGTGGCATAAGCCAAACACAATCGGGCTAGGCTTATAAATGCCCCAGGGCAGATAGCCTAGTATGAACCTATGAACCTATGAATCACACATTCAGTGTTTAGTGTACTGCCACCTATGTGGTAATTCATGGGTACATGTTTTTCCCAAAGGGGATAACTATACATTTCTTGGCATTAAGCTTGAGCCCATGGCTCTGGCACAAAGCATCTGTTTCTGTAAGGCCCTTTTGTAGAATATCCACATAATTTGGGAATTCAATAATGGCTCCCAGTTTGCAGTCATCTGTAAACTTTGTTAGCCAGAGTCCCTTAGTGTTGGCCTGTACTTCAGAGAAGTAGATGCCAAACAAGAGCAGTCCCAGGACTGAACCCTGAGGTACTCCACTTGTCACTTGTCTGGAGCTGGATTTGGAGTCGGCTAATTTTACAGTCTGAGTTCTGTCAGTAAGCCAGTTGGCAACCCATTAAGAGACACAGGGATTTATGCCCAGCTTAGTAAGTTTATTTATGATTCCAGAGTGGGGGATGGTGTTGAAGGCATTGATGAGGTCCAGATAGGCTGTGTGGACCACCTTACCCTCGTCCACAGCTCTAGAGACTGATTCTAAGAAGTCAGTCAGTTTCAGGAGACAAGATTGGCCCTTCACGAACCCAAACTGGGTGGGGTCCAGTGTTTGAAGATTGCCAATGTCTTTGTTTATAAGTTCCATGATAATGCATTCCATGCCCTTGCAAATCAGACTCATCAGACTGATGGGACAGTAGTTCCCGGGATCCAAGGTGGATTCCCCCCCCTTGTTAAGTAGGATAACTGTAACTGTGCGCCACTCAGTGGGCACGAAGCCTGAGGTGAGGCTATGATTAAACATGACACTTAGGTGAGGTGCCAGTTCATTTTGTAGTCCATGTAGTACACAGCCCCGGATGTCATCTGGTCCCATGGATGCTGTATTCTTAGCTTTGGAGAGTGCGGTTTCTATCTGTGTGGCCGTAATTACTGGAATTTGGTAACATTTTGGTATTGAGATGGAGATGGGCCCTTTAGGGGGTGAGAGATGGGTGAAGTTGGCCATAAATAGATCTTCCAGGATAGTGGCAATATCCTTGGGATCAGTATATTTAATGCCATTCTGTTGTAGCTCAGAGCAGATCTGAGCATTGCCATTTAGATTCTTGATATAACTATAGAATACTTTGTGGTTGTCTTTGGAATATTTGGTAATTTTATTTTCATAACTAGCTTTGGATGATTTTATGAGTGATCTCAGCTTCATGCTGAGGCTGGTAATGGAGTTTTTTGCATCCTAGGATTTTCCTCTTTTCTGCAACAGTTTCTTTCTTCTGTTGTATAGTTTGTTTATGGCAGGGGACCACCATATTGTCTTCCTTTTTTTGGAGGAGAGCATCTTGGTTCTATTTGGGATGGCATGATTCATGCATGAGTGGATGTGCTCATACAGTGCCTTAGTGTAGGATTCAGCAGTCAAACTTTCAGCTCCCATCTGTATTTGTGTCATGAAGTTTGTCACTTCTGACTTGAGTAGCATGAAGTTGGCTTTGGAGAAGTTTTTACGGAGGTTTCCTTACTGGGGGGTGGGATATGGATGTTAAGGGTGATTTGCTTATGGTCAGACTTGACCAATGAGGGGGTGACCACTGGTGTGGAGCATCTGTCTTCCATGTTGGTAATGACCAGGTCTAGGGTATTGGATCCCCTGGTAGGATAATGGATTAGTTGATCCAGGGCATTGGAGTTTATGAATTCCAAGAACCGTTGGGAAAAGGTGTTGGTACCTGAGTAGTTGTCCCAGTTAATCGCAGGGTAGTTAAAATCATCCAGTATTAGGGTGTTTGGTTGTATCTTAATATTTTCCAGTATGTTTAGAAAGGTGTAGTGAGAATCATTGGGCATGGTGGGAGATCAGTAGCAAGCTACAATTTAGATTGCAGTCTTACCTAGTGTTAGTTGCACCTGGAGAATTTCAGATGCATTGCGTTGGGCAACTAGCCTGGACGTATGAATATTCTTGGTGAATATGGACACTCCTCCACCTTTAGTGTTTCGGTCTTGGTTTGGTGGCTGAAAAGTGTGGTAAGAATTGTAGCCTGGTACTGCAGGGGTGCTCTATGTAGCCTTGAACCAGGTCTCAGTTACTACACAGATATCGATGTTCTCCATTTTTAGGAGTGCCTCAACAGAGTGCATTTTGAGGTTTAGACTTCTAGCATTGAGTAGCTTTACCTTCAGATTTTGCATGCTTGTATCTGTTATGGTGGTGGATGTTCTTCATTCCACATTGCTGCAGTCCTAACTATTGGGTAGTCCGCTGTCCCAGTCGGCCCGAATACCAAAGTATATGGCTGACGTCGGTCAAGGCGCATTAGACTGACGTCAGTACGTCAGGGTACTAATGCGCATGACCGACGTCATATCCTCAGTCTTTTTTGCCGCATGGTCCGATGCAGAAGCAGTTTTGCGAGTGCAGGTTGGCGTTCTGAAAGTTTCTGAAGTCAGAGTTTCAGACCGAATCAAAGTTGGCTAAGTACCCCATTGGGGAATATTTTGTTTTTTTCTTGCCTCAGTATTTAACCGGATGTCAGAAAAAGTGAATAACTGTATTTCTTGTGGGAAACAAATACCTCATAGGGATTACCATACTTTGTGTATACCTTGTTTAGGGCCTGAGCACGACGTTGTTGGATGCCGCTCTTGTGCTAGATTTAACAAACGCACTATTAAGAGAAGGTTAGACTGTGCCAGGTTAGTTTTTGGGAAGCGTTGTAATTATAAAATGCCGTCGGATGCTCCGGCGCCTTCGCCAAAAGTGCAAGGACAAAGCAGCAAAGCCTAGAGTGGAAGAACCGACAGTCCCGGACGCCGGTTCTTTAGAAGGCTCAGTGGAGCCGGAGGTTCTGCCAGGAGTTTCTTTGGAGTCTCAGGGAGAGACTTTACTGTTACAGGATGTGTCCTCTCAGGAAGTAGGCCAGGCTGAAGGGGCTTCTCAGGTGGCTGTTCTTCCCTCTCTTCCTAAGGTGGTTAGAGCCTCCCCTTCTGTTTCCAAGGCTTCTTTGAGAGGCAGGCCTACTTTAGCTTCAGTGGGGTTTCTCCTAGTGCTTCAGGGTCTTTGCCTAAGAAACATATGCTTAAAATGGCAGAGGATTTGATTACTATGATTAGAGGTTCTATGCCCTCCTGATAAGAGGCCTAGGGTGGAACCTGAGTTTGAGAGTTTTGAGCAATGTTCGAGGCTTCTGAGTCTTGGCTGAAGACTTGCAGGAGTATCCTCCTTATTCTGATTCTGATGTGGATGATTCTACTCCTTCAGCTTCTCCTCCTGAGGATTTTTCATTTTCAGAGACTCTGCATTCCATGAGGGAGCATTTTAAATGGGAAGGTCAAGATTTCTCTGATTCCAGGAAGAGGCTTAGGGAATTCTTGTTTTACCCCAGCATAGGCCTTTAGCTATACCTCCTGTTCTGAATGTGGTGGAAGATGTTTTGCAGAGGCTTCCCTGAATCCTGATGCTTTGCCTCCTACCCCAGTTACAGCGGATAGGTACTATAGGGTGCCTGAAGCTGATAAGTATCTTTTTAAGAGTCCTAGGGCAGACCGGAAACTGTCTCTCAGGGGCCTAAAGGTGTGAAGGCTTCTGTTGTTAAAATCCTGTTCCTCCTGATAAAGAGGCAAGGGCTTTGGATAGATGGGGAAAGAAAGTGTATACTTCTTCCACTTTAGCCATGAGGGCGTTGAATTGTCAGTTTCACATGTTAAAATATCAGAATTATCTCCTTTCACAATTGAAGTCTAAGGTGGATGCTCTGGCAGAAGGTATTGAGTGTAAAGAGTTGCAGGATTTAGTTCATGTGTCTGAACAGGTGGGTAAGCATTCCTTGCAGTGTGGTTTTGATGCTGTGCAGGCCTCCTCGAGGGTGGCTGCCACTGGTTCTGTTCTTCGTAGGCACGCCTGGTTGAGGGATCAGAATTTAGCTGAGCATGTTAAAACAAGGATTTTGGATGCTCCTTTACAGTCTGATGTGTTGTTTGGTTCGCCTGTGGAAGCAGTTTTAAAGAAAATGGAGGACAAGGCTAAGTCTATGCAAACTGTTAAGGATTTTTGCAGGTTCAGCCTCCAAGTTTAGTAGAAATTGGCCTACTAAGGGATGGACATATCCTGCTTATGATTCCCAGTCTAGGGGTAGGTCTAGACGTGGTAGGGGCAGGGCTCAAGGTTCTTTTAGGCCTAGAACAGGAGTTCACCTGCTCAGTCTTCTGGTGAGGGCAGGGGTCAGTCCTTTCGTAAACAGACCCAATGACCTACCTTTTCAGCTGCCAGTACATTCTCGCCTGGCAGCACCTTTGGGAGGAAGGCTGGCTCTTTTCAAAGAAAATTGGGATTTAATTACCCAAGACAGATGGGTTTTGGATATCATTCACCACGGTTACAGGTTTTACTTCCATACCTTGCCTCCTTTCAAAGGCATGCCAGACATTCCTCCTCTACAAAGAAAAGAGGCTCACAAGCAAATTTCTCTGTTGCTCCAAATAGGGGCCATTCAGCCAGTTCCTGTGCCAGAAAGGGGCCTAGGATTTTATTCTCGCCTGTTCCTAGTACCAAGAAGGGGAACACGTGGAGACCAATTTTGGATTTATCTATCCTCAACACTTATCTGGACATTCCCAAGTTCAAAATGTTGACGTTACAACAGCTTTTACCTCTGCTGGGCAAAGATCACTGGATGGTAACTTTAGATCTCAAGGAAGCTTACCCTCATGTGCCTATCAGACTAAGTTGCAGGAAGTATCTGCGTTTTCGAGCTGGAAATTCTCATTATCAGTTCTCTGCATTGCCCTTTGGCTTATCTACTGCGCCCAGAGTATTCACAAAGGTTCTGGCTCCAGTGATAGCTTACTTCAGGCTAAAAGGAATTCAAATCTATCCTTACTTGGACGACTGCCTGATTCTGGCTCAAGAAAAGGAAGACCTTTTACAGCATTTGGAATTTGTGATAGCAGTGCTAAGATGCCTAGGGTATTCTGTGAACGAAATAAAGTCCAGTCTAGTACCCTCTCAAGACATGTGCTTTCTGGGTGTGAGACTGAATACAGCAGCCCAGATGGCCTTTTAACCCCGGACAAACAAAAGAATCTTTCCAGTTACTTCCATCAACTATCTCTTCAGTCCGGGCTGACTGCAAGGACAGTCCTTCAAGCCTTAGGGTTCATGGCATCTTGTATTCTGGTGCTTCCCAATGCCAAACTGCATATGAGGAAGCTGCAATGGTATCTCAAAATGTATGGACACAGCACTGCCAGGATTTGGACACTGTCATTCAAATAATACCTTGCATTCAAAAGGAATTTTTGTGGTGGGCTCAGGAATGTCACCTAAACAAGGGACTCTCTGTGACCCGGCCAGAGGCGAGTCAGATTCTAACGACAGATGCCTCAGACATTGCTTGGGGAGCTCATCTAAATGGAAAGTGGATACAAGACAAGTGGCCTGCCAGACTACAGCATCTACATATCAACATGAAAGAGATGTTAGCAGTCCAGTTTGCATTAATGGCTTTCAAGGGGTTACTTCTTCCAGGGCAGGTGTTGATTCTAACAGACAACACAACTGTCATGTGGTACATCAACAAACAAGGGGAACACATTCTTACCCGTTGTGCAGGCAAGCAATGATTTTATGGGAGACTGCGCTCAGCTTGCAACTAACTCTTCAGGCAAGGTTTCTGCCGGAGCACAGAACTCCTTAGCAGATGTGTTAAGCAGACAAATCATGGATCCCCACGAGTGGAAACTGGATCTTCATGTATTTCGAAAATTGACAGTGTCATGGGGAACTCCAGACATAGATCTGTTCGCTTCTCCACTAAACCACCAGCTGCCAAAGTTTTGCACAAAGAGGTTTCATCACACAGCTTGGAAAGTGGATGCTCTTTCTTTCAGTTGGACAAATCTTCATGTGTATGCCTTTCCACCTCTGCCTCTTCTCCCAAAGGTGCTCCTAAAGGTCAGACAAGACAAGCCAAGGATGATTTTAATAGCTCCAGATTGGCCTCGGCAACACTGGTACCCATTACTGAGGAGTCTGGTAAGGAAGCCTCCTTGGCCTTTACCTTTGATTCCACACCTGTTGTCTCAGAGGGACGGTCACCTGCTCAATGTCAAGCTTCACTCTCTTCATCTAACAGCCTGGCATATTCTGTTTTGAAACACAGCAGGTCTCAACTTCCTCAACAAGTTTTAAATGTGATTATGGAAGCCAGAAGACCTAGTACAAGGAAAGTGTACGCAGAAAAATGGAAGAGATTTTTATTTTGGAGTGCAGCAAACAATTTGGAGATTTCTGAGCCTAATTTGAGTGTGGCTCTTCAATATCTTACTGAGTTATTGGACAAAGGTTTGTCTTTCTCTTCCATTAAGATTCATGCTGCAGCAATTTCAGCTCACTATGATTGTGACCCACCATTGTTTTCGCATCCTTTGTTCAAGCAATTTCTTAGAGGGGCAAAGAATATAAGACCCCCACGTAGAGCTCCTACTCCTGCTTGGGATCTCAATTTTGTGTTGGAGGAACTTACTCTACAACCTTTTGAGCCTGCGGCTACTGCTGAATTGAAATACTTGTCATGGAAGACTGCTTTTTTGTTGGCCATTACTTCTGCAAGAAGGGTTTCTGAATTGCAGGCCCTTATGGTGGTAGAGCCTTTTTTGATTTTTCATAAGGATAGGGTATCATTACGTACTAATCCTTCCTTTATGCCTAAGGTGGTTTCTAGTGTGGCTTTAAACCAAACTATTCATTTGCCTACTTTTTATGCAGATCCCCAAAATAAAGGGGAAAAGATTTTGCACACTTTAGATGTACACAGGCAATTGCGTTATTATTTAAGCAGGACTAAGGATTTTAGGCAGTCTCAGCAGTTGTTTGTCTCTTTTGCTTTGAGTTCTCAGGGCAAGCCTGCGTCAAAACAAACTATTTCTAAGTGGATTGGGTTTTGCATTGCATTTTGTTATTCCCATCATGGCAAGGAGATTCCAGCTGGGATTAGGCCTCATTCCACTAGGGCTACTGCCACTTCAACAGCATTTCTAAGGGGGGTGGCAACTAAGGATATTTTGGAGGCAGCTACTTGGAGTTCAGTGCATACTTTCTCTAAGCATTATCACCTTCCTCTCTACTCTAAATCTAGGGCTGGTTTTGCCACAGCTATTTTGCAAGGCATGTTGTCAGCTCCTGCTTCCTTATGATTTGCCAGCCTCCCTTACCTCTGCTTTGGGATTCTACCCAATAGTTAGGACTGCAGCAATGTGGAATGAAGAACATAGTACAGTTTTGTACCTACCATAAATGCAGATGTTCGAGGATCCACATTGCTGCAGTCCAATACCCTCCCTCCGTCCCTCTGTGTTTAGGGGTGGTTGTGTAGGTGAGGTTATACTCTGGTAATTTTGTATATATTGTACATATTTTTGGTGCAGGAATGTTTGGAGTTTTTGGTTTTGGCCTTGTCTTTTTAGGGTCTTCTGACATCTGGGGCAAGAAAAGACTGAGGATATGACGTGGGGCATGCGCATTAGTACCCTGACGTACTGACGTCAGTCTAATGCGCCTTGACCGACGTCAGCCATATACTTTGGTATTCGGGCCGACTGGGACAGCGGACTACCCAAGTGTTAGGACTGCAGCAATGTGGATCCTCGAACATCTACATTTATGGTAGGTACAAAACTGTACTTTTTGTACTTTGAACCTTGCCTAAAAAAGGCACTATATGGATGGCAAGAGCTTTAGCCAGTAACCTGAATCTTAGGGGTGACAGGTGCAGATGATCACTGGCAAAGCATCGTGGTTTGTTGATCATGTCATCCCAGGCAGAAAGACACTGGATCCCCTTTGAATGACACCAGAAGCTTAGCCAATTGTTGAATTCAATCATTTTGTCCTTATACTGTGGTATCATTCTGGGCGAAGGCAGGATGCTACTCAGGGCTAGGGTCATACCTGCCTGGGCCACATGATCCGAGAGCTCTTCCATGTCTCTTTTCATGTAGTCCAGGGAAATATGTCTCAAGTCATTCACCCCGACATGGAAAATGACAGTCATATTTGTACTTGTGGAGTGATTTGAGTGCATGCATTATGTGGCAGATCCTTGCACCCGACAGGCAGCTGACTCTAATTTTCTCCTTGTTCAGCCTGGTGAGTGGGACATCAGTGTGCCTGACTATAGAGTCATCTATGACTCAAGTGTTGGGTACGTTGTCTTGCTTTAGGGTCTGTTGTTGGGTGGCACACTGGTGTTGTGAGCTATGTGTCACTTTGGTTGTGACTGGTGTTTGTTTCCCTTTCAGCTTCGGAGGTCCTTGTTGCTTGGGCAGGTTAATGTTAAGGGTCTCCGCATATGTGGGTTTGGTGTTATGTGGGGGTGTTGATGGTGTGGGTTTTGAAGGGTTATGTGTTGCTTGAGGTGTAGTGCAGGTGTTAACCTTCTCCTCTTGACTGTCTAGCACAATCTTGGCTGAAGAGAGTTTTGCTTCCAGTTTGGCTATGTAAGTGCATCTCTCGCAGGTTGTAGTGTTGGGTGGTAGGAGCAGAGGGTTGTCTGCGTACATGAGGCAGTTGCTGCATTGCCCCATTATGCCCAGATTCACCAGGAGGACAGGAGAAATCACCAGAAGCTGACCCTTGGACATGCCTGTTTGGGTGCCTTTTAGTAAAGTACAAGAGCTATTTTCCCTTACCTTTGCAAGGTACTTTGCAATTATAGACTGTTTATTGCCTATGATTAATTTCTCCTTATTAACGAGGATACTTGAGTGTTTGTATCAGTTTAAGGCTTCCTAGTGCTTTTCAGCAGGTTCTAGAGCAAGTGCTAGTCACAGGGGTTCAGAATTTAGTGCTACTACTGAGAAACCAGCTAGTTCTAAGGGAATATTTGAAGAGCAGACTTTCTCGCACCTGGAATAGTTGCACGATGCGAAAAATACGCAAACACGTGTGTTTTTAAGCCAGAAAGTTTAAAGGGATAGAAATCAGCCCAAAATAGCTACAATTACAATTTCAGAGCTGGAAACCACTCCTCTAGTGTTAGATAGGCAGTACAATGCTCACCACTCCCACTGGTAAGCAGTAGGACTTCCCACTACCACAGCAAGGTCTGGATAGCTCTGAACAAAGAAAATAAAGTCCTGAAACCAGCAAGGCCTGGGATCTGGACTATACTAGCTAGGAAAGGTGGGAAACAAGCAAACAAGATAGTATTTTTTTTATTTTTGGTTAAAACAGGCTAAACAACGCAATAATACACTAAATAAACACAGAAAAGGCTAACACACTTCAGTGTGTAGCCCTAAACAGTAAATATGATTAAAACTCTACAAAATTAGCAACTTAAAACTTTTTAAATGAAGCAACGCAAGTGCACAACTGAAAAACTATTTAAGAGGCAGTAATACAGTAGAATAAGCATCTAGTCTACATATACAGAAAAGTCTATATATACAGAAAAGCAGCTAAAACACACTAAAACAATTCAGATGCAGTGCAACCTAGAGCACTTGAGTTGTAGCAATATTAAGGCAAATACAGTTTTAATAAATGCATTAAAATATACTCTATATTTCCAAAATGTTTGAGAAGCACAGTCAGAACACAAGGAGATTCAGGCATTTTTTTTAAGAAAGGGAGAAAGGAGGAACAGAAGGAAAGAAACTAAGTGGGTTGGCCTTCTCAGATGTTCTCTCTGTATTAGGTAGAATGAGCTAATGACACTAGACTGGGGGGAGTGTCCAAGATCAGATTTAGAGTAGGGGCGGGCAACTGCAAGGCCAGCAGGTATAAAGACAAGATGCCAATAGGGAAGGAGGGTGGGAGAAAACACTGCAGAAATGTTTATCACAAGTGAGCCAATAGCTATGAAATACAGTACAAGTAAGCAGTATACAATAAAATTGCTATAAATATCTAGAATAAGCAATAACTACTACAAATAAGCAAAAATAAAACAGGCTACTTATTGTTATTTATATATATATATATCACAGATCAGCTGCTCCTCCTACTATTATTAATTTTATTATTGTGGAGCTTTTCTCCCCAGACCTCCACTGAAAATGGACATGTATCCAGTCAGACTATCCCGGTCAACAAATGTAAAATAAATAAATAAATAAATATCCAGCAAGAACTGGCTTTGCCATTGAGCACCCTATTCAACCACAGCCTAAGTATAGTCTTCATTTCAGCAGAGTGGAGAGCTGCCATTGTCATCATAGGTTCATAGGTTCATGGGCGTGTACTAGGCTAACAGACCTGGAGCCCATATAAGCCTAGCACAAGAAGATTCCCCTGGCATCATGTCACCCAAAGTTAGCTCCCAGTGCCCCTGTCAAACAAGGCCACTGAAGTGATCCCCAGGGTGAACGTCCTATTGCCCATCTACTCATCAAGATTTCTTTTAAAGAGGGCCAGTGAAGTGTTCTGCTTGACATGAATGGGAAGTTTGTACCAAAGTATGGGAAGTCTCTGGGTTAGGAACCTGTCCCTCCAGCATGTTCTGTTTATTGTGGTAATGAGGTTTAGGTCCCTGGACCATGTGGCATGGAGGGATTGGGATTTCTTTAGGTGTAGCATATCTAGCAGCTCTGGGTCAGACATGGCTTTGTAGGTCAAGCAGAGATTGCCTCTAAGTAGGCAATAAGAGACAGAGTATAGCTGGAGTTTTTTTGAGTCTGCCCATATAGGGCATGTGTCTAAGGCCTAAGATCCTCTTAGTGAGGTATTTTTGTGGCCTTTCCAGTTGTTTTAGGGTTCTATTTTAGGTACATACCAAATAAGGCATTGTATTCTATAATAGGTCTAATGAGGGACGAATAGAGAGGGATTATGACCTCTTTCTTCCTGGATGAGAAACCCTTTGTACTGAGATGTGCCACATAGAAGGACTTTCTGACTACAGTGGCAATGTGGTTATCAAAGGAGAGGTTGCTGTCAACCTGTGTCCCCAGGTCTCTTATTACATCTTTGGTGTTTGGTGGACTACCGCCTATGTGGTAGTTCACGGGCACCGAATTTTTCCCAAAGGGAATGACAATGCACTTTTTGGCATTGAGCTTAAGGCCTGGTTTTGGCATCAGTCATTGGTGTCAGTGAGGCATTTTTGTAGACTGTCTACATCAGCTGGAGAAACAATAATGGCTCCCAGTCTGCAATCATCTGCGAACTTGGTCAGCCAGTGTCCCTTTGTGTTGGCTTGAACTTCAGAGACGTAGATGCCAAACAGGATGGGGCCTAGTATTGATCCCTGTGGGACACCACTTGTAACTGCTCGGTAGTCAGATCTGGAGTCTGCCACTTTCACAGTGTGGGTTCTATCAGTGAGCCAGTTGGCAACCCATCTTATGGCATAGGGGTTTATGCCTAGTTTAGTGAGTCTGTCTATGATTGCTGAGTGAGGGATGGTGTCGAAGGCCTTGACAACATCTAGGTAGGCTGTGTGAACTACCTTGCCCTCATCCACAGCTCTGGTAACAGACTCAAAGAAGTATATCAGGTTGAGCAGGCATGATCTACCTTTCACAAACCCAAACTGCATGGGGTCCACAATTTGGAGATTCCCTCTGTCCTTATTTATAAGGTCCATGATGATGCGCTTCATAGCCTTACATATCAGACTCATCAGGCTAATGGGGTGGTAGTTCCCAGGGTCTGCAGTCACTCCCCCTTTGTGGAGTGGGATGACCATAGCAGTGCACCATTCGGTAGGAACAAAGCCTGAAATGAGGCTGTGATTGAACAGGGTAATCAGGTGTGGTGCCAGTTCACTTTGGAATTCATGTAGAACACAGCCAGGTATATTATCAGGTCCCATGGAAGCTGTATTCTTGGCTTTGGACAGTGCGTTTTTTACCTGTGTAGCCGTGATGTCTTGGCATTCCTCAGGTATTGTGATAGGCCCTTTAGGGAGTGAAAGGGGGGTAAAGTTTGCACTGAACCTGTTGGCCAATATGTTGGCAATATCAGTTGGTTCTGTATATGTATTGCCATTGTGCTGTAACTCAGAGCAGTTTTGAGTATTGCCATGCAGATTCTTGACATAGCTATAGAACGTCTTGTGGTTGTCTTTAGAATCTGCAGCAATCCCCTTGCACAAAGGTGGTGCTACTACTGACCTTGGAAGCTATCACTCCATTAGCTTGACAAGTCTGATCTGTAAAGCCAAGGCGTTTGATACAATCCCCCACTTGGGCATCATAGAAAAGCTAACAAAACTTGGTGTAAATCCCTATCTTATCAGGTGGGTGGCCAACTGGCTCACCGACAGGGCCCTCAAAGTCAAAATAGGCACCTCCACCTCCAACAGCAGACCTGTCACTAGTGAAGTTCCTCAGTTATCTGTGTTGGGACTTCTACTGTTTGGTATCTATTTCTCAGAGGTCCAAGCAAAGACAAAAGGCCTGTGGCTGACCAAGTTTGTGGACGACTGTAAGTTGTGTGCTGTCATTAACTCCCAAAATGATCTTAACATACTGCAAGAGGGACTCACAGCAACAAAAGACTGGTGCCAAATTTATGGCCTCAAGCTAAATGCAAAAAAATGTATCATCATAACATTTGGCAAAAACACAAACCCTACTGATTACCACATCAATGGCAACCCCCTAAGCACACAACCTATGGTGAGAGACCTGGGCACTCAGGTTGATAACAACCTCACATTTGGCCATCATGTAGCGGCAGTGGTCAGAAAAGCCTTTTACTTGGTTCATCTCATAAGTAAAGGGATTGCATCCTGAAAAAAGGAGGTTATTACCTCTCTATACTCCTCCCTCATTAGACCAATAATTGAGTATAACACCCCGTTTGGGATGTACCTCTCCAAACATCTGCACTGACTATTAAGGCCCTGAAATATCTCACAAAGGGAATCCATGGCCTCCAACACCTGCCGTATGCAGACAGGCTCAGATCACTATCACTCTACTCGGTATCGTACAGATTGCTCAGAGGTGATCTGTGTCTCGCCTACAAGGCAACCTCGGATCCTGCCCTACTACAGATGCTCCATATCTGTAATTCTAACTCCTCATGCACTACCTGCTCAAAAGGCCTGAATTTAATATGCAACATCAACAAAACCTGCTGGAGAGACAGGTTTGTCTCCCAGAGACTGCCCCGTCTCTGGAATAGACTTCCTATCCAAGTCAAACAGAACAGCTCACTGATCCTCTTCAAATTCAGCCTTGACAAGTGGATGGCAAACCACAAATTTGTCCCAGGGGTTCCACCTGTGTCCCTCACTGACAGGGGTGATAGGTGCTAACTGAGGTTTCTTTTTGGGGATAAACTCTTGGCTAGGCTTGTAAGGGCCCCAGGGCCATTAGCCTAGTAACCTCCTATGATCCTATGATCCCCCATTGTGAGGGATCCTCCCCCACACCCCTCTAACTAAATATACCAACTCCAAGATCACACTACAGTGGGGAAAGGGGCAAATTCCTGATGATGGCCAACAAGCTTTTTCCCCTGGGAAGAAATTCGCTTAAATGAATAAAAAATGGAATTCCTTTCCATTTATCTATCTTAGTATTTTAGATAAATCTAAAGATGCTCCATGAACTATAGGATTCAATAAACCAAATCCCCATCATCTCTATCCATTTATAATATTCCTATTCTTACTGGGCTTAATACAGAACCCCAAATAAATCTGAATATTAATTCAGTAAATTGTTTTTCCGTGTGTCTTGGCATCTTATGTATACTGGCCATGTATGCTGTTACTCCCTTCCCATCCATATGGAATTTATCAAATATATTTTCTTTGTATATGATAATCTATACCTACTTCATATAATATTAAGCTCTCTAAATTCCTGTAAAATTGTTTATCCATTGTTCCTTAACTGCCTTCATTGATCAGAATAGTATTGTCAAGATAGATATTTCTTCAATTCCAAACTGAATTCCTTTTAACACTTTTTCTGAATCAAATCCTTTACTTTTTCTTCTATTTAATGACATTCCTATATTCTGCAGATAATCATATATTCAAGAAACTGCTTCTTCCATCAGTTTACTTTCCTTAGTCACAAGGATGATATCCTCTGCATAGGACATAATAACTGCATATACAATACCTTCACTCTGTATGCACCTTGCCTCCCTCATATATTCATGTTTTTTTTACTATAAAATTAATAACAATCACAAATAAAATACTATTCATTAGACATCCTTGTTTTAATCCCCTATTCATTTCTATTTTTTCACTTAGCTTACCATTTTCAAAACTTTTATTTTACTATTCCTATATACTGACAATTATGTTATGTTACTGTTTGTTTAAATTATAACCTTCCATAATCTTCCATAGTATATCATGATCCACCATATCAAAAGCTTTAGTTATATTCCCCATTAATGACTTTTATTTATTTATTTTTTTATATCATCTACTATTTCTCTAACAATCATTAATATTTCCTGACACCCTCATCATTTAACACCATAAATACTATCCTATAATACATTATCTGTATTATTTTCTTTTTCTTTCCTTCTTTTCATTCATTTTTTCTTTCTTTCTTTCTTTTCTTTCCTTCTTTCTTTCTTTTCATTCATTTTCTTTCTTTTCTTTCCTTCTTTCTTTTTATTTAACATTTGTTTACCGGGAATGTCCTACTGGGACAGAGCCCATTTTCAGTGGATGCCAGGGGCGAAAGGCTCCGGATGCATGTCTTTCTAATATTTTTGTTTGTAATATTTTCATAAATATTTTATAATCTGTATTATTTAATACAGCTGGCCTCCAATTAGTTATTCCAATCTTTTCTCCTTTTTTTCATGTAAATGTCTTAATACCATTACATATTTGTGTATAACAAATATAATCTTTTAACCACTTATTTAATTCATATAAAATATTTCTTTTTGCCATAATTCCAGATTCTTATATATTAAATAACCTATTGCATCTGGACCTGCTGCAGATCCAATATTTACTTTCTTCATTATTATATCAAATTCCATTATAGTAATCTGTTTATCTAATTCTATATTTATATATTCAGTAAATTGTTTAATATGCCATTCATTTACACCATTTAACTCTTGTTTACTTATAGGGTAGAATTCAGAAAAGCCTACATGGATTAAATTTCCATGTAGGCATAGTGGCACAGAGCTTGTAAGCAGCCGTGCAATCCAGTAAACGGAGCCGAGGAGCATGCATGCATTTGTGAACACGGAAGTGTCTGTTGCATGCAAATCACCACATAAGCAGGTGAACTGTATGCAAATGAGTGTGTTGGAACAATCCAGCAAGCAGATAGGCATTAGTGCAGACTACGTGTTGGTGTCCAAAGTGTACACAGAAAAATTCAGTGTACATGAGATAAAAAAGTAAACAGGGGCTGTAAAAGCCCAGTTAGAAGGACAGAAATAGAATAGCAGACACAGATATGTGCAAAACTATACCCTGTGCATCCAAGAAGTAATGGAAAATAATGTAAAATATTTTTTAATACTCATATTATGTTTGTGCTGCACGCAGCAGTGCACAAACATGCTGTTATGCAAAAAAAAATATTTAAAAGTGTAAAAATGAAAAAAATAAAATATGTGACAACAATACATTATAGGGCTTTGCATGGAGTATGTACAATGGTAGATTTCTGTGGTTGCTAAGGAGGCAGGATCTTGAATAGTGTCGTTTCCTGGTTGTGTGCACAGATCTGTATGTAAATGAGCTGGGGTTACTGAATAGTAAAAATGGGTATCCATGCCTACAGATCACATCCATGTAGCCCCAGAACCATGTTGGTGTCCACAGAAGAGGTAATTGTCATCAAAAGGGGGAGTGTCTGTACTTCTTTAAACACATTGCAGCTCAGCAGAGCCTGTTTGTGTGCTGTGCCACTGAGCTGAACAGGGTGGAGGGTGTCCAGTGTCTGCTAATCTTTGTTTAACTTCAGGGCACGTGTTTTAGCTAGTTTGAGCCCATTTGCATGGCGTGCCA